>NC_141554.1:32285000-32585000 GCF_021556685.1 Rattus norvegicus
AATGCTATCCATATTGAGTTATGTCTTAAAACACATGTACTTCCCCTTTATTTTTTAAAAATGTAATAGACTTGAAGAAAATTAGGGCTTCTGTTCTGTGTTTGCTGGGCAAAGTTACTTTTTGATGCATGGTTATCAAACTATAAAATGTATACTTAGGTCTCATTCCCACTGATCATTTGAGGAGCCAAATTAGAGTTGAAGCACTATGGATTTTAAATTCTCTTTGGTGATCTCTCAAATGTTGACAGCCATTTTACTTTACTACATAAATTCCAACAAATAAATACTGGCCTCCTTAGGATTTAATAATTTGAAGAGAGTCCGTCAACACATAATATTTTAGTGGAATACCACATGTTAGTAGAACTGGAGAAATAGTGTTCTCTTTTGGTTTTTGCTTCTTTATTTGTTGTTTGTTTTGTTTTGAGATAAGATTTTACTAGGTAGTCCTTGGTTGGCCTGAAACTCTGGTTATAGTCCAGGCTAGACTCCAATTTATATGAATTTTTCCTCCTCAGCCTCCAAAGTTCTGGGAATGTGGATGTGTGCCATAACACCGAGATCAGTGGTACCTTTCTTCATGCAAAAATAGCAAGCATCATGGCAATAAAATGACTCCTAATATTGCAGTGTCCTTAGATCGGTGCATTACAAAGCTATTATCAGAGAAGCTTTCTAACAGTAGATGGGAAGTAACACAAAGAGCATAACTGGACAACAATGAACTGAGAATGAGGGACCCAAGTGTGTCTATCAAACTCCTTTCCTCAAGGCTCGGGTATCTATCTGGAAAAGGAGCCAGAAAAATTTTAAGAATCAGAGGTGATGGATGACTCCAAGGAAACAGTGTCTTTTATATACAACAATACTAGTACATATGTAAATTCCCAGCTTATGTTAGCATTCACAGACCTGAACAAGTCCAAAACAGACAAAATCCCAGCATTGAGAGATGGAAGAGGACAGAGATCAATCATAATCCCAGGCAAGACTCATGCCCAGGAGTAGTTGACACAGAGAAAATAAACCCAGGATTTTATGGGATTTATGTTTTATTTTATTGTTGTTGTTGTTGTTTGTCTTACTGGGTTTTTTTTTAGTACGTTTTGATTTTCATATTTTGATTTTTGTTAGTATTATGTAAAGAGAGAAAGAAAGAACATGAAATAGGGTGGGTAGGGAGGTTGGAAGGATCTGGGGGGAGTAAAGGAAGGGAAAAACATGATCAAGAGATATTGATAAAAAACTGAATTAAAAAAAGGCATATAGCTAGTGTTATTTGGCTGGAGTCTGGTGCGTTAGTACTCTTCCTCAGCTTCAGGCAGAATCAAACATTCAACCACTCAACCAGATGAAAACTGACCTTGAGAAACTGGTCCTAGTTCCTTCAGTAATACATCTCCTTATTTGACCCAGTGGATCTCAGTTACTTGGATATTTAGAATACTCTTTGTAGTTTGTTTAAAAAAAGATTGTTCAACCCTAGCAAGTCTTACAGTGAGGTGATTAACTCTCCTGGTTTGCTCAACACTGTCATAGTTTGGGTTTTAGCACAAAATAATCTTATAAATTGGGCAGGTAGCCATCTAATTTAAAGGAAGTGAATTTCTAACAAGCAGTCCAACCTCAGGGGCTAAACCACCATCCAAAGAGTACACATGGACAGACCCATGGCTCCAGCTGCATATGTAGCAGAGGATAGCCTTGTTGGGCACCAATGGGAGGAGAAGCCTTTGCTCCTGCCAAGGCTCGATCCTCGAGTGTAGGGGAATGTCAGGGCAGGAAGGTGGAAAGGGGTGGGTGAATGGGTGGGGGAGCACCCTCATAGAAGAAGGGAGAGGTGGGCATGGGATAAGGGGTTTATGTACAGGATACTGGGAAAAGGGATAACATTTGAAATGTAAATTAAAAAATACAATAAAAAACACTCCCTATATTGTTCACTAAATACTTTTTAGTGACATTCTTCCTGTTTTAACGAAATGTCCTTCCCACAAAAAGCCAATAAAGTAACAGTGTTAACCAGTTCAGCACCTGGTTAGGCTGATTAATTTGCTTAAATATATCATGAAATTGTTTCAATCCATTTGTAAACATGAAACAAAGAGGCTGCTGTGGTAATCCTGGTAGAAATGTTTACAATGTCTGAAATTTAACAGGTACTAGGGTGACAACATAAGTATGTGGCACATTATGCTAGTCCTGAGTTTAAATAAGGGCTTGCATCTGCTGTTTGCTGTCTGACTTTGGGAGAGTTCCTTAATCTCTCTGTGCCTCAATGTTTTCATATATTTACAATCAAAGGTAGCCATGAGAATGGATAAAATGCATTCTATCTGACAACTTTTAGTTAGGGATAGTCAACAATGGACCCAAAAAACCTGTCACTGTCATTAGACACAAAGAAAGTCTAAAACCCTGTCACCACTGAGAAAAGCCTAAAGAGACATGAGAATCAAGAATAATGTGGCATATGAGGTGAGATTTTGGTTAGTTATGAGCAAAGTACTCAGAAGAACAACAAAGGGTTAAGAAAACTTTACATTGCTCACATTCTTCAAAACTGTCAGCTCCTAGTCTTATCTCCATTGCATCTGCTCTCGTGATAAAACAAAACAATGTTGAAGTGGGCAAGGGCCAAATTCTAGTCATCTCCTGGTGACCAGGAGGCAGAGAAAGCAAACACAGCTAGGGACAAGGCATAACCTCTGAAAGAAAGTCCTAGTGACCTCCTTTACCCTCTAGGCCCCACTTCCTAAATTTCCCCAAGGAGTACCATCACCTACGGACAAAATGTTCTTAGATTAGCCTCTGGTAACATTGCATGTTCAAACCATAATGAGGGTCCTGCAACAGAAAAAGACTAGTAGGTAAAAATATATAGAAACCCACATGTATTATGGAAAATATATCAAAAACTTTACTGCAGGCTGGGAACATGGACTGCACTTGATTTGCACATGTGAAAGCCCAAGTTACATCACCAGTGTTGCAAAATAACAAAGCAATAATTAAAAAATAACAAATTCAGTTATTTCTTGAAACACGTGCACTACAGTAATGTAAGTAATTAACAATAAACAAAACATCGTGTAAGTATAAGTGAATTCTGTGTATCTGTATCTTTTCTGTAAACTATTCTGCCACCAAAAGCTTTTGCAAAAAATAAAATGCTTTGAATAGTACAGCCTAGCCCAGAACTACAAAGTCAATGACAAGTGTCAGGATTGTTGTAAACTGTAAGTTACGGATGACACAGACATCATATTCATTTATTGATTCAAGATGTTCAGGAGATGCTGGGAGCTTGAAAGCCAGAATTTAGAGTAGAGCCACGTGGGTGGAAGGGAAGTTGAAGGAGGCACGTTGGCTATTCCTTTATCTGCAGTCTGCAAGCCTTTTACATTTGTCACGTTACCATGTCAGTTTCCTTCCTACCATTGTTCACATTCTGCAAGGATTTTATTTAGTTTTCAATTCTTTTTTGAAAGCCCAACTTTTCCTGCCATTGCTTTGACACATCAGCTCCATGGCAGTATAGACTGTATCTGTTGTCCTTTTTTATTTAACATTTCATGGTTTTTTTAATGACTTCATTTTTATTTTAAGGACATTGGTACTTTGTCTACATGTATGCATGTGTGAGGGTGTCCAGTCTCCTGGAACTGGAGTGACAGAGTGCTGTGAGCTGTCATATGGGTGCTGGGAATTGAAAACAGGTCCTCTGGAAGGGCAACCAGTACTCTTAACAACTGAGCTGTCTCTCCAGACCCACTGTTCTCATTTCTTTATCCAACTTAGCTGTTCACAGCAGTGGCATCACATAGAAACTATGTGAATTTATCAACTGCATAAATGAGCAGCAAAGGGCAGAGAGAAAGCACTCTACTTTCACTACAGCTTGAATCTTTTCTTGTTAGTGTCACCTGTAATATATGTTCACTCACCCTGGTCTTCTACACTTTTCTCTGCCTCTCAAAAAATTAGAAGAAAGCAGGCAAGCAAATAAGCACACACGTCACTCTATGACCAAGTCACAAGCCTTAACATAACAGACACTGCATCGCTTAGACCCAGGATTACTGTCCTCCATAGTAGACAAAATTTGCAAATACAAGCTATAGCTTAAGTAGAAATATCTTAGTAATTATTTCTACTATATTGCACCATATGCTTTCTAGTCTTTCTATTTAAGACAAAGAAATTTGTTATTAAGGCAGGGAAGTTGTTGGGTATTTTTTTTAAATCATAGTAGCCAGAAACTGGAAACAACTTAGATGTCCCTCAACTGAAGAATGGATAAAGAAAATGTATACATCTACACAGTGGAGTACGGGGACCCCTGTGGTTGAATTGGGGAAAAACCGGAAGAAGCTGAGGAGGAGGGTGGTACCCAAGGCAGCATACACCAGCTGATATGAGGCCCCCAACACATATAAGGCAGAGGACTGCTGGGTCTGGATTCAGTCAGAGAAGATGCACCTATGCTTCAGAGGGAGGTCTGGTGTGGTGGGGGTGGGGTGTGGGGAAATCCGTGTGCAGATGGCATGTGTCAGGGAGGTATGGGATGTGAAAAGGTCAGAGGGTGGACCAGGAAGGAGATAAAATCTGCACTGTAAAAAAAATAAATAAATAAAATTAAAAATAAAGGCATCATGAAATTTGCAGGCAAATGGATAGAACTGGAAAATATCATTTTGAGTGAGGTAACCCAGATCCATAAAGACATGCATGATGTGCAGTTACTTGTAAGTAGATATTAGCCAGAAAGTACAGGATAACCATGGTACATTCCACAGACCCAAAAAAAATAAGTAATAAGGGCTCAAGGGAGGATGTGTGAATCTCACTCAGAAGGGAAAACAAAATAGTCACTGGAGATGGACAGAGGAGGGAATTGGGTAGGATATGGGATGAGGAGCAAAACCCAGATGTGGGCGTGGGTGTGTAGTAGGGAAAGACTGCAAGTAAGACTAGAAATCCACGTGAGGCATCTCTAGGAGTAGCTAAAACAAATATTTTTTTAAAGAAGAAAACTTTAAGAAAAAATTTTGGGAGCATGGCAATCCATACAACTATTGAAGGATTGCATTAATTTTCAGGAGATGCTAAAACTAAGTGTATTAAAAACAGAAATGTATCATCTCAAGAATTGCAGGAGCTCAAAGTCTGAGAACCAGGCACAGAAAAGTTTCTTTGTGATGAAGGCTGACTCTTAAGCTCACTATGTCTTCTCTATGTGTATGTGGAGAGTGACAGACACAAAGAATGTCTGTAAGCACTGTTTCTGGCATCTTGTACTCTTCTGAGAAAAGCAATCCTATGGCCTCATTTAATGTAAATTAACTACTTAAAGACCAAGTCAAAATCCAGTCACCTTAAGGGTTATTTCTTTGGCATGTAAAGTAGGATGGGGGCACAGGGTGGCCATTTCTAGGAATGCTCTTTGACAAAGGGCAAGAAGGTTAACTTGATGAGAAGAGAAGAGCTAACCATTATCCGAGACCAAAAAAAGTATTACCTCTCTGCCAAATGTAGGGCCTATTTTTATTTGTAAATGTGCTTTCGTTAAAGCAAAACCATATTGATTTATTATGTTACTCTGTGCCTGTTCTTCTGTAACAATGAGAGAATTGGGTGGCTTCCTCAGAGACAATGACCCCAAAAGCTCAAAAGATTTAATCGCCCTGCACAGAAAGGGGGGGCAGTTTGTGAAGTAAATCAATGTATGATTGCCTCTTTTATCCTCAAGATAATGTGATGAACTCAGTGTCCTGGTAATTTCACTGATATGGAACAATGTAATAGCCACATCTACACAGCTGGCAGGAGGAGAACCCAGAGCAACAACTTAATGATCTGAAAGGGTGCCCCTCCTGGCCCCTCACAGGAGGCCTGTGGCTTTTTTCCTAGGGCTCTGAATTGTATATGATTGCCGCTGTCAAGCCTGAGGCCTGAGTAAGGCATCTGCTCTACATGATAGCTTCTTACAGTTATCCTAGCCTTGAAAGTCAACTACTGTCACTCAAGCCAGCACATCCCACTGTCACCTTCACACATTATCACCTTCACACCTTTATCAGCAGGAACTATAATTACTCTAGGTCCTAAATTTCTTGAAAATTTGTTTCATTTCCTTTTGTGCTTTATGCCAGGGCATGTGTTTTATATGACTAGGATTTACACAGAAATCAGAGCACTTACATTAAGGGAGCCTTGCAAATAATTATGTAGACCTTAAGGGATTTCCAGGGATCAGCCTGAGACTCTTAGCTTCAATGTGACTGTTGGTCCTTTTCATTATTGCATGTTCCTTTCTTAGCACTCAGTACTGCAATCACGGTACTTTTCCTAGAGTAGGGATAAAAGTGGCATGTGGCTGCAATGAAGCTTTCTATTTATAAGCATTGCTAACAAACGAATCTTTCCAAGACCTTTTTTAGATTAGTAGAGGAATTTCTCCAATTATTTACATAAAACCCAGAACCTTCTAATTAGGCCTAAGGAAGTGAAACTGTGACTTTATTATTAACTAATGGATTACTCGTTAGACGGCAAGTTTATCTTCCTGTCCATACAGACCCGGGTGTTTAATCTTGATTGTCATCCTGTTTAGATTGGGAGGCACCTAGGAGATTAGTAAAGTGCATATTTGGGTGTGTGCTTTCACACAACCAGTATTAACTGGTAGGACAAGAGTAGTCCTGATTGTGGACAGCACTATTCCATAGACTGGGGCCCAAATGAAATAAAAGGAGAAAGGGAAAAATAGAGCAAGCAAAAACATTTCCTTTCTGCTTCCTGGTAGCTATGGTGTGACCTGATCTTCTCTGCTGTGCCTTCCCCATTTTTATGAATGGAAATCTCTAAAATCATAAGCCAAAAATAAACACTTCTTCATTTAAGCCCTTTTTAAAGGTGTTTTATCATACCAATAAAATTCCTAACACAGACAAAGTATTTGCCTATGGATTCCAGGTGCTCCAGTCTAGCCAGCATCAGTTCCTGTGAGGAACATCTTCTGTCATCTCAAGTAATACTTAATGCATTATCAATCACAATGCTCACATTTCGCGATTTCTAATGCTCCTAATATTCCATAAATGCAGTAACTGATCTGGCAGGGAAAAAATGTGGCATGATTAATGAAGCATGCAGAATGCTTAAAAGGCTGGGAAAGAGGCCCCCGTGTAGAGTGGCATTGAGCTGATACAGCCAAAACTGGATTCAGGTATGAATGGGAAATTCCTTTTCTCTTTCTAAATGTACTCTAGCTGAATTCTTTAATTAAACCCAAAATGCCGTCACTTGGATGACACAGTGTAGGTTATCTAAGCATCCCTTAGCAATATGTAAAAAGAGATCCCAGAAGACATAAACTACTAAGCACAGGCTCCATGGGCCCTCATCTTAGCTGCTATCTTTGAATCCCTCGATCATCCTATGCCAAAACACTAAGAAATAGAGATCCTGGGCTGCCCAGGATGCAACATAATACCTTGAATCTATGATTACATACACAATAGTACGTTCTGAGCTTCGTTCCATATCTGTCTGTGTTTCTTCCTTTCTTGGGGTATAATCAGGACAAATTCTTGTGCTGATAATTTTTTTTCATGAAAATCTTAAAGAAAACAAGAGCAAGCAGGGTTATTGGTTAGCCTTCTGACACTCACGTTTGATTGAGTATGCTGGCCAAAACATGGGACCAGGGCTAGACTGCAATTATGATACCAGTTCTCAGAACCACTGAATGAATTAGGAAGGTGAAACTGAGTTCTTGGGATTGTGTCAAGAGGCCAAAAAATTATTCCTGCAGTAAAGATGAGTATTTTAAAACATTTTGTTTATGCATGTGTGTGAGCCTGAGTATTTGCTCCTCGTGATATACAGCAGATCAGAAGACAACTTTCACGAGTTGGATTGTTTCTATTCAGTGTATCCTGGGGATTGAATGCAAGTTGTTGGACTTGGCAGCAAGTGCCTTTAACCACATAGCCTCCTCACCACCCCCCTAATTCTTTCTTTGTTTTCCCTGGGATGCTTTTCTGGGCCTGTCTAAATTCCCCATATTAGAAACTTTAAGTGTCCCTTGAAGTGTTAACTATCACTCAGACTTCCTTGAGATAAACTCTGCCACTTCCCCAGTTTCCCCAGGAAAATTACTAACTGAGGCCCACCCACAGCAACCAAAGCTCTGATCCAAGTGCCTGAGAACTGTGTTAAAGCCACTTAAGCTGAATTTACATGTGTTTTCAAGCACTCTTCTGTATTCTCTTCTTTGCAGTTTAACATGGGTTCCCTTGTTTCAGACTGAACAGAATTGAAGAAAATTCTTAAAACATGCAGGGAAAGCAAGGTCTTTGTGTGTGTGTGTGTGTGTGTGTGTGTGTGTGTGTGTGTGTGTGTGTGTGTGTGTTAGTTAAAGGTGGTCTGCTAAGGTGCTAATTCTAGCCCTGGTACGTTTCTCCCCTACCTCCGCCCCCAGGACTCTGCTTCTCATCCAGGAATTTCCCTGTGCTTAGTGGTTCACACATCCAAATTCCAACTTTGAATAAACAAGCTGAAGTGCTTACTTGCCTGAAGATTAGCAGAGCAGTTTCTGAACTTACATCGCCCTCCAGTGGCAATTTCATCAGTGACTTTGTTGGAGATTTTCTTACTGCTAAAATTGAGGTTATGGTTCTTTGTCTCCCTAAATTGTCCTTTCTCTTTCTTACTAATGTTCACACTGGACAGGATGAAGTGTTTGTGTGGAGGTGTGTTAGTAAAGTGGCATGACAATTTATGGACTAATAAGTGAATCAGATGTAGTAGCTACTTTCATGGTTTGCAATGTGAAAGAATCTGGACTCTATTGTGAGACTCAAGCCTCAGTAAAGCCTCAGTAAAGGGTAAAACAAATTATCAAATCATTAATTCCTTAAAACTGTCATTAGTAGCATGAAGGGAACGTATAAAGCCATGATGTATAGAGCAGAAACACATAGCCCACCTGTCATAACTATTCAGTGTCTTCTTTGAAAGACAAAACATACATTGTGTAGGAATTCAAAAATATAAAGATGAATTATGTGTAGAGCAAGAGAATATTTTGTGTGCATCCTACCCAGAAAACACTTTTATAGCATAAGAAATTCACAACCCATGTTAAATAAAATGAATTTTTGTAGAGGTGGAATTCCAGAATTCCAGAAATCCATAGAAAACAATTCTAGAATAAAAGGCTTACCTTCAGCTACAAAAATGGAAGGTGTGCACCATCCAACCCAAAAAAGGGTTGATATTTAAGTGTATTTTTCCAATACAGTAAGTCGCTTTGGTTCACCACCTGCTATGCTCTATTCCCACCCCCTACTTAAAGAACAAACTTGTAGTCTTTGAAGTAGTTCTAACTGCACTCTAAACATTTACCTGCACACCAAGTAACCTGGTCAGTGCTAAAATCCTAAGAGGAAGCATGAATCATTTACCTACTTTCCTCTTTGGAAATCATTTTTGTTGTTGTTGCTACTGCTGCTCAGGTGGAATCACACTGTGCTGTCCCAGCTGGTCGTAAAATCCTAGGTTCAAAAAATGGTTGGGACCACAGACATGTACAGCTAAGCCTATATTTGAATATGATTTTGATTAAAACTTCTTGTGTTCAAGAATTATAAACCTCAGTGACCTGAGTCAATATCAGTGCCAAGGTAGGTCTTTTTCTTCTGATGTATGTGTATAGCATAATAGTTTACATACCAAAAAACTTACATCACAAAAAAAGCAAAGAAGAGGCAGCAAATAAAGGAAGATGGAAAGAGAGAGAAAGAATACAAAATGAGACAGAGGAGATAAGTACAAAATGTGATGAAGAAGTAAAAGAACTGAAGAAAGGTTTTTTTAAGAACTTGATATGCTCTAATAAATACTAATAGTGAAATGCTCATGTTCTTCCCTAACAGATGCCCAAAAATGTCTAAAGCTTTTTATCAAGATTTTTCTTAAACAAATAGATGTAACCTGTTATAGTCAATGTCTCTCATAGTAGTTCCTATGATATTTTGTGGGTTTGGCAGAATGGTTTCCCCTAGTTAAAATACTAACCTTCCAATGATTAAAAAAAATCATTTCTCAGAAAGATGTAAAGGGATTGTAGTGGTTTGAATATGCTTGGCCCAGAGAATGGCACTATTTGGAGGTGTGGCATTGGAGTAGGTATGTCACTGTGGGTGGGCATAGGCTTTAAGACCCACTCCTAGCTGCCTGGAAGTGAGTCTCCTACTCTTTGACTTCAGAACAAAAGGTAGAACTTTCAGCTCCTCCTGCACCATTCCTGTCTGGACGCTGCCATGTTTCCACCTTGATGATAATGGGCTGAGTCTCTGAACCTGTAAACAAGACTCAATTAAATGCTGTCCTTATAAGAGTTATCTTGGTCATGGTGACTGTTCACAGCAGTAAAAGCTGAGACGTTCTTTAATCTCTGTTAAAAATTAATATCAATAGAAAGTCAAAGGGTGAAAAATATTAGTATGTAAAGAAAAGAAAACCCGGGTGTACGATTAGAAAATATAAATGGACACCCGCGGAACCCGGCCCGCAGCAGCTCTCTGCCCCCAGACCCTGTGAGAGAGAGACCCAACTGCCTGGTCAGGTGGGCACTCCTGAGGCTGCAGAGCAGAAGAGACCACCACCACTGCTCACCCCTGCCCACATCCCTGGCCCAAGAGGAAACTGTATAAGGCCTCTGGGCTCCCGTGGGGGAGGGCCCAGAGGCGGCAGGACCCCTGCCTGAGACACCGCGGGAACCTGAGGGAAACAGACCGGATAAACAGTTCTCTGCACCCAAATCCCGTGGGAGGGAGAGCTGAACCTTCAGAGAGGCAGACAAGCCTGGGAAACCAGAAGAGACTGCTCTCTGCACACACATCTCGGACGCCAGAGGTAAAGGCCAAAGACCATCTGGAACCCTGGTGCACTGAAGCTCCCGGAAGGGGCGGCACAGGTCTTCCTGGTTGCTGCCGCTGCAGAGAGCCCGTGGGCAGCACCCCACGAGCGAACTTGAGCCTCGGGACCACAGGTAAGACCAACTTTTCTGCTGCAAGAAAGCTGCCTGGTGAACTCAAGACACAGGCCCACAGGAACAGCTGAAGACCTGTAGAGAGGAAAAACTACACGCCCGAAAGCAGAACACTCTGTCCCCATAACTGACTGAAAGAGAGGAAAACAGGTCTACAGCACTCCTGACACACAGGCTTATAGGACAGTCTAGCCACTGTCAGAAATAGCAGAACAAAGTAACACTAGAGATAATCTGACGGCGAGAGGCAAGCACAGGAACCCAAGCAACAGAAACCAAGACTACATGGCACCATCGGAGCCCAATTCTCCCATCAAAACAAACATGGAATATCCAAACACACTAGAAAAGCAAGATCTAATTTCAAAATCATTTTTGATCATGATGCTGGAGGACTTCAAGAAAGACGTGAAGAACTCCCTTAGAGAACAAGTAGAAGCCTACAGAGAGGAATCGCAAAAATGCCTGAAAGAATCGCAAAAATCCCTGAAAGAATTCCAGGAAAACATAAATAAACAAGTAGAAGCCCATAGAGAGGAGACACAAAAATCCCTGAAAGAATTCCAGGAAAACATAAATAAACAAGTAGAAGCCCATGGAGAGGAGACACAAAAATCCCTGAAAGAATTCCAGGAAAACACAATCAAACAGTTGAAGGAATTAAAAATGGAAATAGAAGCAATCAAGAAAGAACACATGGAAACAACCCTGGATATAGAAAACCAAAAGAAGAGACAAGGAGCTGTAGATACAAGCTTCACCAACAGAATACAAGAGATGGAAGAGAGAATCTCAGGAGCAGAAGATTCCATAGAAATCATTGACTCAACTGTCAAAGATAATGTAAAGCGGAAAAAGCTACTGGTCCAAAACATACAGGAAATCCAGGACTCAATGAGAAGATCAAACCTAAGGATAATAGGTATAGAAGAGAGTGAAGACTCCCAGCTCAAAGGACCAGTAAATATCTTCAACAAAATCATAGAAGAAAACTTCCCTAACCTAAAAAAAAGAGATACCATAGGCATACAAGAAGCCTACAGAACTCCAAATAGATTGGACCAGAAAAGAAACACCTCCCGTCACATAATAGTCAAAACACCAGATGCACAAAATAAAGAAAGAATATTAAAAGCAGTAAGGAAAAAGGTCAAGTAACATATAAAGGCAGACCTATCAGAATCACACCAGACTTCTCGCCAGAAACTATGAAGGCCAGAAGATCCTGGACTGATGTCATACAGATCCTAAGAGAACACAAATGCCAGCCCAGGTTACTGTATCCAGCAAAACTCTCAATTAACATTGATGGAGAAACCAAGATATTCCATGACAAAACCAAATTTACACAATATCTTTCTACAAATCCAGCACTACAAAGGATAATAAATGGTAAAGCCCAACATAAGGAGGCAAGCTATACCCTAGAAGAAGCAAGAAACTAATTGTCTTGGTAACAAAACAAAGAGAATGAAAGCACACAAACATAACCTCACATCCAAATATGAATATAACGGGAAGCAATAATCACTATTCCTTAATATCTCTCAATATCAATGGCCTCAACTCCCCAATAAAAAGACATAGATTAACAAACTGGATACGCAACGAGGACCCTGCAGTCTGCTGCCTACAGGAAACACACCTCAGAGACAAAGACAGACACTACCTCAGAGTGAAAGGCTGGAAAACAACTTTCCAAGCAAATGGTCAGAAGAAGCAAGCTGGAGTAGCCATTCTAATATCAAATAAAATCAATTTCCAACTAAAAGTCATCAAAAAAGATAAGGAAGGACACTTCATATTCATCAAAGGAAAAATCCACCAAGATGAACTCTCAATCCTAAATATCTATGCCCCAAATACAAGGGCACCTACATACGTAAAAGAAACCTTACTAAAGCTCAAGACACACATTGCACCTCACACAATAATAGTGGGAGTTTTCAACACCACACTCTCATCAATGGACAGATCATGGAAACAGAAATTAAACAGTGATGTCGACAGACTAAGAGAAGTCATGAGCCAAATGGACTTAACGGATATTTATAGAACATTCTATCCTAAAGCAAAAGGATATACCTTCTTCTCAGCTCCTCATGGTACTTTCTCCAAAATTGACCATATAATTGGTCAAAAAACGGGCCTCAACAGGTACAGAAAGATAGAAATAATCCCATGCTTGCTATCGGACCACCACGGCCTAAAACTGGTCTTCAATAACAATAAGGGAAGAATGCCCACATATACGTGGAAATTGAACAATGCTCTACTCAATGATAACCTGGTCAAGGAAGAAATAAAGAAAGAAATTAAAAACTTTTTAGAATTTAATGAAAATGAAGATACAACATACCCAAACTTATGGGACACAATGAAAGCTGTGCTAAGAGGAAAACTCATAGCGCTGAGTGCCTGCAGAAAGAAACAGGAAAGAGCATATGTCAGCAGCTTGACAGCACACCTAAAATCTCTAGAACAAAAAGAAGCAAATACACCCAGGAGGAGTAGAAGGCAGGGAATAATCAAACTCAGAGCTGAAATCAACCAAGTAGAAACAAAAAGGACCATAGAAAGAATCAACAGAACCAAAAGTTGGTTCTTTGAGAAAATCAACAAGATAGATAAACCCTTAGCCAGACTAAGGAGAGGACACAGAGAGTGCGTCCAAATTAACAAAATCAGAAATGAAAAGGGAGACATAACTACAGATTCAGAGGAAATTCAAAAAATCATCAGATCTTAGTATAAAAACCTATATTCAACAAAATTTGAAAATCTTCAGGAAATGGACAATTTCCTAGACAGATACCAGGTATCGAAGTTAAATCAGGAACAGATAAACCAGTTAAACAACCCCATAACTCCTAAGGAAATAGAAGCAGTCATTAAAGGTCTCCCAAGCAAAAAGAGCCCAGGTCCAGACGGGTTTAGTGCATAATTCTATCAAACCTTCATAGAAGACCTCATACCAATATTATCCAAACTATTCCACAAAATTGAAACAGATGGAGCCCTACCGAATTCCTTCTACGAAGCCACAATTACTCTTATACCTAAACCACACAAAGACACAACAAAGAAAGAGAACTTCAGACCAATTTCCCTTATGAATATCGATGCAAAAATACTCAAATTCTGGCAAACCGAATTCAAGAGCACATCAAAACAATCATCCACCATGATCAAGTAGGCTTCATCCCAGGCATGCAGGGATGGTTTAATATACGGAAAACCATCAACGTGATCCATTATATAAACAAATTGAAAGAACAGAACCACATGATTATTTCATTAGATGCTGAGAAAGCATTTGACAAAATTCAACACCCCTTCATGATAAAAGTCCTGGAAAGAATAGGAATTCAAGGCCCATACCTAAACATAGTAAAAGCCATATACAGCAAACCAGTTGCTAACATTAAACTAAATGGAGAGAAACTTGAAGCAATCCCACTAAAATCAGGGACTAGACAAGGCTGCCCACTCTCTCCCTACTTATTCAATATAGTTCTTGAAGTTCTAGCCAGAGCAATCAGACAACAAAAGGAGATCAAAGGGATACAGATCGGAAAAGAAGAGGTCAAAATATCACTATTTGCAGATGACATGATAGTATATTTAAGTGATCCCAAAAGTTCCACCAGAGAACTACTAAAGCTGATAAACAACTTCAGCAAAGTGGCTGGGTATAAAATTAACTCAAATAAATCAGTTGCCTTCCTCTATACAAAAGAGAAACAAGCCAAGAGAGAAATTAGGGAAACGACACCCTTCATAATAGACCCAAATAATATAAAGTACCTCGGTGTGACTTTAACCAAGCAAGTAAAAGATCTGTACAATAAGAACTTCAAGACACTGAGGAAAGAAATTGAAGAAGACCTCAGAAGATGGAAAGATCTCCCATGCTCATGGATTGGCAGGATTAATATAGTAAAAATGGCCATTTTACCAAAAGCAATCTACAGATTCAATGCAATCCCCATCAGAATACCAATCCATTTCTTCAAAGAGTTAGACAGAACAATTTGCAAATTCATCTGGAATAACAAAAAACCCAGGATAGCTAAAGCTATCCTCAACAATAAAAGGACTTCAGGGGGAATCACTATCCCTGAACTCAAGCAGTATTACAGAGCAATAGTGATAAAAACTGCATGGTATTGGTACAGAGACAGACAGATAGACCAATGGAATAGAATTGAAGACCCAGAAATGAACCCACACACCTATGGTCACTTGATTTTTGACAAAGGAGCCAAAACCATCCAATGGAAAAAAGATAGCATTTTCAGCAAATGGTGCTGGTTCAACTGGAGGTCAACATGTAGAAGAATGCAGATCGATCCATGCTTATCACCCTGTACAAAGCTTAAGTCCAAGTGGATCAAGGACCTCCACATCAAACCAGACACACTCAAACTAATAGAAGAAAAACTAGGGAAGCATCTGGAACACATGGGCACTGGAAAAAATTTCCTGAACAAAACACCAATGGCTTATGCTCTAAGATCAAGAATCGACAAATGGGATCTCATAAAACTGCAAAGCTTCTGTAAGGCAAAGGACACTGTGGTTAGGACAAAACGGCAACCAACAGATTGGGAAAAGATCTTTACCAATCCTACAACAGATAGAGGCCTTATATCCAAAATATACAAAGAACTCAAGAAGTTAGACTGCAGGGAAACAAATAACCCTATTAAAAAATGGGGTTCAGAGCTAAACAAAGAATTCACAGCTGAGGAATGCCGAATGGCTGAGAAACACCTAAAGAAATGTTCAACATCTTTAGTCATAAGGGAAATGCAAATCAAAACAACCCTGAGATTTCACCTCACACCAGTGACAATGGCTAAGATCAAAAACTCAGGTGACAGCAGATGCTGGCGAGGATGTGGAGAAAGAGGAACACTCCTCCATTGTTGGTGGGATTGCAGACTGGTAAAACCATTCTGGAAATCAGTCTGGAGGTTCCTCAGAAAATTGGACATTGAACTACCTGAGGATCCAGCTATACCTCTCTTGGGCATATACCCAAAAGATGCCTCAACATATAAAAGAGACACGTGCTCCACTATGTTCATCGCAGCCTTATTTATAATAGCCAGAAAATGGAAAGAACCCAGATGCCCTTCAACAGAGGAATGGATACAGAAAATGTGGTACATCTACACAATGGAATATTACTCAGCTATCAAAAACAACGAGTTTATGAAATTCGTAGGCAAATGGTTGGAACTGGAAAATATCATCCTGAGTGAGCTAACCCAATCACAGAAAGACATACATGGTATGCACTCATTGATAAGTGGCTATTAGCCCAAATGCTTGAATTACCCTAGATCCCTAGAACAAACGAAACTCAAGACGGATGATCAAAATGTGAATGCTTCACTCCTTCTTTAAATGAGGAAAAAGAATACCCTTGGCAGGGAAGGGAGAGGCAAAGATTAAAACAGAGACTGAAGGAACACCCATTCAGTGCCTGCCCCACATGTGGCCCATACATATACAGCCACCCAATTGGACAAGATGGATGAAGCAAAGAAGTGCAGGCCGACAGGAGACGGATGTAGATCGCTCCTGAGAGACACAGCCAGAATACAGCAAATACAGAGGCGAATGCCAGCAGCAAACCACTGAACTGAGAATAGGACCCCCGTTGAAGGAATCAGAGAAAGAACTGGAAGAGCTTGAAGGGGCTCCAGACCCCATATGTACAACAATGCCAAGCAACCAGAGCTTCCAGGGACTAAGCCACTACCTAAAGACTATACATGGACTGACCCTGGACTCTGACCCCATAGGTAGCAATGAATATCCTAGTAAGAGCACCAGTGGAAGGGGAAGCCCTGGGTCCTGCTAAGAATGAACCCCCAGTGAACTAGACTATGGGGGGAGGGCGGCAATGGGGGGGAGGTTTGGGAGGGGAACACCCATAAGGAAGGGGAGGGGGGAGGGGGATGTTTGCCCGGAAATCGGGAAAGGGAATAACACTTGAAATGTATATAAGAAATACTCAAGTTAATAAAAAAAAAAGAAAATATAAATGATTTCAAACATTATGAAAAATAGAGGATTATCAAAATGATGTGATCCTATTTTAATTTCAAAATTAAAAAAACAGAATTGTCATATGATCAAACTATTTCATAACTAGATATATAGTCAAAATAAATTCAATTAATATTTCAAAGCAATATCTACTTCCTCACATTCACTGAAGTGTTGTTCACAACAATTAATATAAGAATATAACTCATATATTCATTGATGGATGCATATGCATAGTCTTGGTTCGTGGACACAGCAGAATACTGTGAAACTTTCAAAAATAAGAATTCCTGCAATTTGGGACAACTCAGATGAAACTGAAGGACATTATGTCAATTGAATTGGCATTCACTCTTAGCACACACCTTTAATCCCTCTGGCTGGAACATGGACACACCTTTAGTACACACTTTTAATTTCAAACAATGAGGGTAAAGTTAGTTTACAGCAGAAAGTACTGTTGTTTGAAAGTGATGTCTAATCGAGAGGCAGACAAAGTGAGGAATTCAGAAAGATTTGACAGAATAGGATATGCCCAACTCTCATGAGAAGAGAGAGGAAAGAGAATGTACTTATGGGGCAATGTCCACAGAGAAAAAAAATGAAAGAGGCAGTTTTACCAGGAGAGCTTTACAGAGGCAGGTTAAAGACAGACCAAGCTAGACACAGGTGAAGACATAGCAGGTAAGAGAAGACGCCAACATATTAGAACACATTGTCAAAGTGAGTATGAGGCCAAGCAGAGCAATTCAGAAGCTAAGAGAAGTCAGATTGACTCAGTTGGCATGGAGTGGAATTTGAGCCACAGCCGAGCTGGCCAGTCAGCCATAGATCAGATAGAATAGGAAGGGTGAACTTATTCAGCAGTAAGTCACAGAGTCTGAAAACATTCTAGACCCAGATTAGCTTGGATGGACGCTAGAAGCTTAAAAGACAAGCCTAGGTTAGCAGTTTGAGGCAATAGCCTTGGAAACAATTACCTCAGGTGAATAAAAGACACTTTTACAATCCTGGAAGTTCATTAGGAAGAGGCCAACTATGAACATATAATAACTAAAATAATCTATACACTGACATAGCAGGTATTTATTAAATAAAAATGAAAAGGAACAGCATATGAACTAATATGAAAGATTTATAAGATATTTTAAGTGAAGAACAGAAATACTAAAATGCTGCCATTTGTGTTTTTTTTTTTAATTAATCCAGGAAGACTGTTCTATAGCATCTAGAAATACTTACTATCCAGGAATAATCCCTGACTTAGCTTGCAGATCTCAATTCACTGTGGTGGTTACATAATCGTGTGGATGTTCTTAGAGCCAGGCTGTTTTAAAAAACAAAACTTCCAGCTGTTTGATTTTCCCAAATGGAGACTCAGGAGCCAGATGCTGTGGTGAAGACCCAATAGCTTAGAAAGGCAGAGAAAGCACCCATCCTGACCTTTCTACTCTACTGATGACGTGGAAGAACAAAACTTTCTCCCTCTCCATGCTGTCTTAAATACCCTTTAACTAAATGGCCCTCCTTTCTCTTCACTTGTGTTCACTCCCTATGAGCTGGTTGCTTGTTCAGCCTCTTGACTTATGGTTGACTTTATTTAGCTCTTGAATTAAAAGTGTGTGCTAGGGCTGAGCCACACCAGAAGTACTTATCTACAGTAAACTGAAAGCTGTAGGATCAAAGGCTGAACAACAATTAAAAACAGATACAGTTCACAATGTCAGGTTTCACAATGTGATCAAATATCCTGCAATAAAGCCACTAAATTGTTCATTCATAATGGTTAAAATTATAAAATAAAAATGCACAAGACATGTACATAGCACACAGATATGTATGTATTCAGTCAAAAGACCCAAACACATAAAATTAAAAATAAACAAATCTATTTAAACACAAATTCAAATTTATCCACAACTGAGTAAAAGAAATTCTTTTTATACACTACCATATCTTTATAAATCAACTACAGTAGATGAAAATATGTGATGCTGGGTCTGTCTTGGTACCTGGAGTATTGATGGGCAGCAAGGAACATCATCTATGCATAGTCTGGCTTCAGAGTCTAGAACCACTTCTAGCACATGACAAGAGCACACTCGAAGTTCGTCTGCCAGTCTGCCCACTGTATTTACATTTGCCAGCCCCCATAATGGCTTAAGCCAATTCCCTAAAATTTATTTTAAAACAATTGCATTCATATATGCAAATACACATATACATATTCACACACAAATGGTTCCAAAGAACCCTGAAACAGTTGATAAGGCAGAGATCTGGAGATAAGAGAGTGTTCCTAAGGTAACTCGATGGACCATGCTTCTCAATAGCATTGTTACCTCAGTTCCAGGAGTACCTAGATAAGAACTATTGGCAAATTGGCAGAAAGCTTCCAGAAAAAAGGGGAAGCCTTGGGTTCGGTCCCCAGCTCCGAAAAAAAGAACCAAAAAAAAAAATTAAAAAAAAGGGGGGGAAGCCTAAGATGTCCTAGCATTTCTTGTAGTCATCTCATATATTATAATTTGTAATACATTATTGTGGGTATAAACTGTTATATTACTATCACTACAGTATATGTGTGAAAGAGATGAAGGAAAGAGGGATAGAGAAAGAGAGGACATTTACTATATTTTTTCTTATAGTTTCCAAATACTTATATCAATAACTCTTCACTCAGATTTTGTATATCAATGTGTTTTACTGCATAGAGAATGTGCACAATAGAATAATATCACAAACATCTGTACCTACTAAGACTCAAGCCTTAAAATATGAATTTCAATATCCCCCAAAGCTTATTTCTTAGGAAACCACATTTCATGTGGTGGTGGCAGAGAATAGCTTGTCATCTTGTCTTCTGTGGCTTCAATCCTAAGAACTTACTTTAGAGTGAGGCCAAACCACTGGAGTGCCTTCTCCTCTTTCCTCTATAGCTGATTTTACCTTACCTTCTCAACTTTCTTTCCACTTTCATACTTCCTTTTCCCAGTTTATTAATTCACAATGCTTACAACAAGAAATAAAAGCACCAGAGAAGAAGGAATATGTTTAGCTTATCTGGTGATTTTCTTCCTAGCAGGGAAACCAAACTAAAGACACAAGTTCTTTGGTAATATCAAATGAAAGCAAAGAAGACCAAAAGCCTTGAAGCATCCACTCTGTGGCTTTAGCATCCAACCATATCCACTGACTTAATGTTTCCTTATCTGTAACCAGCTGTTTTTTAATTCCAAAGGATGTACTGAACTGCTCTTGATATTTCTCTGCAACTATTACAACTTTCATGCCCTTCTCGAACCTAAACTTATCTTCATGTACATCATACTGTTCTCCAAGTTAGCAAGTTACTTTGCTCCTTCCACATTATTTCACCTTAGCTTTCTTATCTTTTCAGTAAGATTATAATTTTAGTCAGCTGTAGTATACCATGTTTCTTCACTTCAAAAGAATATGTAAGCATACTGGGAGGGAGCCAACCCTGACACTGTCCCATTATTCCTTTATTCATCATTGAGTAGCATCAAACATGATCCACCACTAACTATGTCCTCAGAAAAGATCAAATCTCCACTCCTCTAGGTAAAACACTATTATTATTTTCCACTTGTGGCAAGGGGAGTTTTAGTTGTTCTATAGGGTTCTCTCCCAGGCAACGTTTACTAGATCCATTTTTACCAGTATCTATCATGCTTTTTGCTTATCATATAAAAAGCGTCCACCCCTAAAAGGCCCACGGGTAGCAACAAATGAGCCTTCAAGGACCCCGCCGGAACCTGAGGGAAACAGACGTGATAAACAGTTCTCTGCACCCAAATCCCGTGGGAGGGAGAGCTAAACCTTCAGAGAGGCAGACAAGCCTGGGAAACCAGAAGAGACTGCTCCCTGCACACACATCTCGGACGCCAGAGGAAAAAGCCAAAGACCATCTGGAACCCTGGTGCACTGAAGCTCCCGGAAGGGGCGGCACAGGTCTTCCTGGTTGCTGCCGCTGCAGAGAGCCCGTGGGCAGCACCCCACGAGCGAACTTGAGCCTCGGGACCACAGGTAAGACAAACTTTTCTGCTGCAAGAAAGCTGCCTGGTGAACTCAAGACACAGGCCCACAGGAACAGCTGAAGACCTGTAGAGAGGAAAAACTACACGCCCGAAAGCAGAACACTCTGTCCCCATAACTGACTGAAAGAGAGGAAAACAGGTCTACAGCACTCCTGACACACAGGCTTATACGACAGTCTAGCCACTGTCAGAAATAGCAGAACAAAGTAACACTAGAGATAATCTGATGGCGAGAGGCAAGCGCAGGAACCCAAGCAACAGAAACCAAGACTACATGCCATCATCGGAGCCCAATTCTCCCACCAAAACAAACATGGAATATCCAAACACACCAGAAAAGCAAGATCTAGTTTCAAAATCATATTTGATCATGATGCTGGAGGACTTCAAGAAAGACATGAACACACTTAGGGAAGCACAGGAAAACATTAATAAACAAGTAAAAGCCTACAGAGAGGAATCGCAAAAATCCCTGAAAGAATTCCAGGAAAACACAATCAAACAGTTGAAGGAATTAAAAATGGAAATAGAAGCAATCAAGAAAGAACACATGGAAACAACCCTGGATATAGAAAACCAAAAGAAGAGACAAGGAGCTGTAGATACAAGCTTCACCAACAGAATACAAGAGATGGAAGAGAGAATCTCAGGAGCAGAAGATTCCATAGAAATCATTGACTCAACTGTCAAAGATAATGTAAAGCGGAAAAAGCTACTGGTCCAAAACATACAGGAAATCCAGGACTCAATGAGAAGATCAAACCTAAGGATAATAGGTATAGAAGAGAGTGAAGACTCCCAGCTCAAAGGACCAGTAAATATCTTCAACAAAATCATAGAAGAAAACTTCCCTAACCTAAAAAAAGAGATACCCATAGACATACAAGAAGCCTACAGAACTCCAAATAGATTGGACCAGAAAAGAAACACCTCCCGTCACATAATTGTCAAAACACCAAATGCACAAAATAAAGAAAGAATATTAAAAGCAGTAAGGGAAAAAGGTCAAGTAACATATAAAGGGAGACCTATCAGAATCACACCAGACTTCTCGCCAGAAACTATGAAGGCCAGAAGATCCTGGACTGATGTCATACAGACCCTAAGAGAACACAAATGCCAGCCCAGGTTACTGTATCCAGCAAAACTCTCAATTAACATTGATGGAGAAACCAAGATATTCCATGACAAAACCAAATTTACACAATATCTTTCTACAAATCCAGCACTACAAAGGATAATAAATGGTAAAGCCCAACATAAGGAGGCAAGCTATACCCTAGAAGAAGCAAGAAACTAATCGTCTTGGCAACAAAACAAAGAGAATGAAAGCAAACAAACATAACCTCACATCCAAATATGAATATAACGGGAAGCAATAATCACTATTCCTTAATATCTCTCAATATCAATGGCCTCAACTCCCCAATAAAAAGACATAGATTAACAAACTGGATACGCAACGAGGACCCTGCAGTCTGCTGCCTACAGGAAACACACCTCAGAGACAAAGACAGACACTACCTCAGAGTGAAAGGCTGGAAAACAACTTTCCAAGCAAATGGTCAGAAGAAGCAAGCTGGAGTAGCCATTCTAATATCAAATAAAATCAATTTCCAACTAAAAGTCATCAAAAAAGATAAGGAAGGACACTTCATATTCATCAAAGGAAAAATCCACCAAGATGAACTCTCAATCCTAAATATCTATGCCCCAAATACAAGGGCACCTACATACGTAAAAGAAACCTTACTAAAGCTCAAAACACACATGGCACCTCACACAGTAATAGTGGGAGATTTCAACACCCCACTCTCATCAATGGACAGATCATGGAAACAGAAATTAAACAGTGATGTAGACAGACTAAGAGAAGTCATGAGCCAAATGGACTAAACGGATATTTATAGAACATTCTATCCTAAAGCAAAAGGATATACCTTCTTCTCAGCTCCTCATGGTACTTTCTCCAAAATTGACCATATAATTGGTCAAAAAACGGGCCTCAACAGGTACAGAAAGATAGAAATAATCCCATGCATGCTGTCGGACCACCACGGCCTAAAACTGGTCTTCAATAACAATAAGGGAAGAATGCCCACATATACGTGGAAATTGAACAATGCTCTACTCAATGATAACCTGGTCAAGGAAGAAATAAAGAAAGAAATTAAAAACTTTTTAGAATTTAATGAAAATGAAGATACAACATACTCAAACTTATGGGACACAATGAAAGCTGTGCTAAGAGGAAAACTCATAGCGCTGAGTGCCTGCAGAAAGAAACAGGAAAGAGCATATGTCAGCAGCTTGACAGCACACCTAAAAGCTCTAGAACAAAAAGAAGCAAATACACCCAGGAGGAGTAGAAGGCAGGAAATAATCAAACTCAGAGCTGAAATCAACCAAGTAGAAACAAAAAGGACCATAGAAAGAATCAACAGAACCAAAAGTTGGTTCTTTGAGAAAATCAACAAGATAGATAAATCCTTAGCCAGACTAACGAGAGGACACAGAGAGTGTGTCCAAATTAACAAAATCAGAAATGAAAAGGGAGACATAACTACAGATTCGGAGGAAATTCAAAAAATCATCAGATCTTACTATAAAAACCTATATTCAACAAAATTTGAAAATCTTCAGGAAATGGACAATTTCCTAGACAGATACAAGGTATTGAAGTTAAATCAGGAACAGATAAACCAGTTAAACAACCCCATAACTCCTAAGGAAATAGAAGCAGTCATTAAAGGTCTCCCAACCAAAAAGAGCCCAGGTCCAGACGGGTTTAGTGCAGAATTCTATCAAACCTTCATAGAAGACCTCATACCAATATTATCCAAACTATTCCACAAAATTGAAACAGATGGAGCCCTACCGAATTCCTTCTACGAAGCCACAATTACTCTTATACCTAAACCACACAAAGACACAACAAAGAAAGAGAACTTCAGACCAATTTCCCTTATGAATATCGACGCAAAAATACTCAATAAAATTCTGGCAAACCGAATTCAAGAGCATATCAAAACAATCATCCACCATGATCAAGTAGGCTTCGTCCCAGGCATGCAGGGATGGTTTAATATACGGAAAACCATCAACGTGATCCATTATATAAACAAACTGAAAGAACAGAACCATATGATCATTTCATTAGATGCTGAGAAAGCATTTGACAAAATTCAACACCCCTTCATGATAAAAGTCCTGGAAAGAATAGGAATTCAAGGCCCATACCTAAACATAGTAAAAGCCATATACAGCAAACCAGTTGCTAACATTAAACTAAATGGAGAGAAACTTGAAGCAATCCCACTAAAATCAGGGACTAGACAAGGCTGCCCACTCTCTCCCTACTTATTCAATATAGTTCTTGAAGTTCTAGCCAGAGCAATCAGACAACAAAAGGAGATCAAAGGGATACAGATCGGAAAAGAAGAGGTCAAAATATCACTATTTGCAGATGACATGATAGTATATTTAAGTGATCCCAAAAGTTCCACCAGAGAACTACTAAAGCTGATAAACAACTTCAGCAAAGTGGCTGGGTATAAAATTAACTCAAATAAATCAGTTGCCTTCCTCTATACAAAAGAGAAACAAGCCGAGAAAGAAATTAGGGAAACGACACCCTTCATAATAGACCCAAATAATATAAAGTACCTCGGTGTGACTTTAACCAAGCAAGTAAAAGATCTGTACAATAAGAACTTCAAGACACTGAGGAAAGAAATTGAAGAAGACCTCAGAAGATGGAAAGATCTCCCATGCTCATGGATTGGCAGGATTAATATAGTAAAAATGGCCATTTTACCAAAAGCAATCTACAGATTCAATGCAATCCCCATCAGAATACCAATCCAATTCTTCAAAGAGTTAGACAGAACAATTTGCAAATTCATCTGGAATAACAAAAAACCCAGGATAGCTAAAGCTATCCTCAACAATAAAAGGACTTCAGGGGAATCACTATCCCTGAACTCAAGCAGTGTTACAGAGCAATAGTGATAAAAACTGCATGGTATTGGTACAGAGACAGACAGATAGACCAATGGAATAGAAGTGAAGACCCAGAAATGAACCCACACACCTATGGTCACTTGATTTTTGACAAAGGAGCCAAAACCATCCAATGGAAAAAAGATAGCATTTTCAGCAAATGGTGCTGGTTCAACTGGAGGGCAACATGTAGAAGAATGCAGATCGATCCATGCTTATCACCCTGTACAAAGCTTAAGTCCAAGTGGATCAAGGACCTCCACATCAAACCAGACACACTCAAACTAATAGAAGAAAAACTAGGGAAGCATCTGGAACACATGGGCACTGGAAAAAATTTCCTGAACAAAACACCAATGGCTTATGCTCTAAGATCAAGAATCGACAAATGGGATCTCATAAAACTGCAAAGCTTCTGTAAGGCAAAGGACACTGTGGTTAGGACAAAACGGCAACCAACAGATTGGGAAAAGATCTTTACCAATCCTACAACAGATAGAGGCCTTAAATCCAAAATATACAAAGAACTCAAGAAGTTAGACCGCAGGGAAACAAATAACCCTATTAAAAAATGGGGTTCAGAGCTAAACAAAGAATTCACAGCTGAGGAATGCCGAATGGCTGAGAAACACCTAAAGAAATGTTCAACATCTTTAGTCATAAGGGAAATGCAAATCAAAACAACCCTGAGATTTCACCTCACACCAGTGACAATGGCTAAGATCAAAAACTCAGGTGACAGCAGATGCTGGCGAGGATGTGGAGAAAGAGGAACACTCCTCCATTGTTGGTGGGATTGCAGACTGGTAAAACCATTCTGGAAATCAGTCTGGAGGTTCCTCAGAAAATTGGACATTGAACTGCCTGAGGATCCAGCTATACCTCTCTTGGGCATATACCCAAAAGATGCCTCAACATATAAAAGAGACACGTGCTGCACTATGTTCATCGCAGCCTTATTTATAATAGCCAGAAAATGGAAAGAACCCAGATGCCCTTCAACAGAGGAATGGATACAGAAAATGTGGTACATCTACACAATGGAATATTACTCAGCTATCAAAAACAACGAGTTTATGAAATTCGTAGGCAAATGGTTGGAACTGGAAAATATCATCCTGAGTGAGCTAACCCAATCACAGAAAGACATTCATGGTATGCACTCATTGATAAGTGGCTATTAGCCCAAATGCTTGAATTACCCTAGATCCCTAGAACAAACGAAACTCAAGACGGATGATCAAAATGTGAATGCTTCACTCCTTCTTTAAATGAGGAAAAAGAATACCCTTGGCAGGGAAGGGAGAGGCAAAGATTAAAACAGAGACTGAAGGAACACCCATTCAGAGCCTGCCCCACATGTGGCCCATACATATACAGCCACCCAATTAGACAAGATGGATGAAGCAAAGAAGTGCAGACCGACAGGAGCCGGATGTAGATCGCTCCTGAGAGACACAGCCAGAATACAGCAAATATAGAGGCGAATGCCAGCAGCAAACCACTGAACTGAGAATAGGTCCCCTATTGAAGGAATCAGAGAAAGAACTGGAAGAGCTTGAAGGGGCTCGAGACCCCAAAAGTACAACAATGCCAAGCAACCAGAGCTTCCAGGGACTAAGCCACTACCTAAAGACTATACATGGACTGACCCTGGACTCTGACCCCATAGGTAGCAATGAATATCCTAGTAAGAGCACCAGTGGAAGGGGAAGCCCTGGGTCCTGCTAAGACTGAACCCCCAGTGAACTAGTCTATGGGGGGAGCGCGGCAATGGGAGGGGAACACCCATAAGGAAGGGGAGGGGGGAGGGGGATGTTTGCCCGGAAACCGGGAAAGGGAATAACACTCGAAATGTATATAAGAAATACTCAAGTTAATAAAAAAAAATGAGCCTTCAACTTAATCATAATAACACCAATATTAATAATCCTATTACTAATTTACACAGTGTATATTGCTCACTTCAACTTCATAATAACTGTTGCTTTTGAGTAGAAAGATATAGAAACAACTTAAATTATCCCAATGTAGCTAGTTACCTAGTTCTCTCTCCAGATCCTTCTCCCCCCCCCCAAAGTGGGCGTTCCATGCTTTAGCTATCAGTTACATTTACAACTAAGTCCTTACTATGTTGGAATATCCTTTTATCCACAGATGAGGGCAGGAACGACTTATTATCAAAGAAGCCTCTTCCTTTTTTGTATCTTTTTTTCTTTTCTTGTATTGGATATTTTCTCTACTTACATTTCAAATGTTTTTCCCTTTCTTGGTTTCACTGCCAGAAACCCTCTATCCCACCCCCCACCCCCTGCTTCTATGAGGGCACTCTTCCACCCATCTACCCACTCCCTCCCACCTCCCTGCCTTGGCGTTCCCCTACACCGGAGCATTTAGCCTTCACAGGACTAAGGGCCTCCCCTCTCATTGACACCCAACAAGGCCATCCTCTGCTACATATGCAAAGAAGCCTCTCTTTACAGCAAATGCAGATCATCACAGATGAATACAACTGAACATGATGCAGAGATCAATGGATTCTGGTGAGCCCAGCCTAACTGACAAATCTACATCACAGCTCCTGTGTGGATTATAGAGTATCATTGAAGAGGGGGCATAACATTTTAAGAGCCAGAATACCAGGAAGTCTGCTGTGAACCATTTCTTCTAGAAATGTCTTCATAAACAAGACCTAAGCAATGGCAATATCAATAGTCACATTACCATGGAAGGGGGACATTTCCATGGGATCCCAGCCTCGACAAAGAATTATAGGCAACGAGTGACCATAGAAGGGGAGAATTACCCTCTCCCCTTAAGTTCCCTTACTGGTTATCTCATACAAAGTGATTAGCTCTGAAGCCATATACATAAAAAACAAAAATAGACTCAGGAGGTCATATTTATGAATTTATGCATACATATACCTACATATATACAATATATGTATACATGTCCATATAATACAATATAAGTATGTATAACCTACATCTATGAAACAATAATAAAGAAAAAAGCTATCAGTTTGAGAGTTGGAGTATGGAAGGGGTTGGAGAAAATGTAACTGGAAGGGGCTGGGAGAAGGAAAGGAAGGTGGGAAAGTGATGCAACTTTATTTTAATTAAAAATATGGCTTAAAACATCGAAAAGATGGAATTATAAGAAAAGATAGGCTGTGTAAGAAGCAGAGGAACTACAAAAACTACACAAAAAGAGTTGTAAAAGAGAAAATAGTGAGGAGCACTGAATATTGTAAAAGAACAGAACTATCAGAGAGAATGGGAAATAGCTGATGAAATGTAATTTGGACAGAGAATTAAGACTTATGAAAATGGTGGAAAAGTGACTTAACAGCTAGAACACACAACAGCTTTTACAGAAGATCCAAGTTTTGTCTGTAGCACCTACAACAGGTTGTGAGTATAAATTTTATTTGCCTGAAGTAAATGTCTCCAAGGCTTACTGCTTCTATATTAACCTAGGTCTAGTCCTGGAAGCTTCTAGACTCCATACAGTGTAATCTAGGCCTAGACTGTTTTCAGCCTCTGACACTTACTGCTGAAAAAGCTCACCCTTTCTGGTTCTTTCTGATCTCTGGCTCTCTGGTTCAACTCAGCTGTTCTGGTTCAAACTCCTCTTGAAGCTGACTGATTCTGTCTGGCTTCATTTTCTCAGCCTCTGATGTTTTCCTCTGCTTGGCCCCAAATGAAATCTGGCAACATTTTCTAATCTTCTGCCTCTTTCTCATTCTCTGGCTTGTTCTGTGTTTAACCTGTGTCTAGCTTGTTCGTTCTTCCTTCCTTTCTTTCTTCCTTTCCTTCTTCCTTCCTTTCTTTCTTTCTTTCTTTCTTTCCTTTGGCCATGCTTTTATTTACTACACATACTATAAGCATATACAATACATTCTACAAAAAACCTTCACAGTTTTAAAAATATCCCTTAAACTATCAACAAAGTGTATAGTGTTATAATACGATGGCACATGTTCATATTTATTTCAAATTGGTTTGCTTATCGCCCATTTCAAACCATTAATAGTGAAATGCTACTTTTGGAAAATTAAAATTATCTATTTGTATTATTAATAAACAATTCCAACAAATTAATAAGAATTAACCATGTCAAATATTAGTATTCAAAACTGGGCTCTAACAACAATAATACTCAACTTTAGAGATGTTGACACAGTTCCGAGTTCATAATAAGTGCTCAGTGATACTGAACAGACAGATTTGTAGCACATGACATATTCCACCTGACTGCTTGCTTCAGTTTTTGGTAGCATAGATTCTGTAAATCCAAATGCACATTAAATCCTGTTTTCCTAAGCCAGGTGTGCTGGCCAACGCCTTTAGTCCCAGTCCTTTGGAGACAAAGGCAAGTGGATCTCTGAGTTCAAGACCAGCCTGGCCTACAGAGCTACTTCCGGGACAGTCAGCATTACAAAGTGAGACCTTGTTTCAAAAACCAAAAATAAATTTAAACATATCTGTTCCTGAAATTATGGCATCTGAAACATTTGTCACAGCTGATTTGAATGTTGCATTTTCTTTTGCCTTTGCCTTTGATGCTGGCTTGTATTGTCTCTTCAGTATGTGTGCTGGTCATGGGTATGCAGCTCTATGTGAACCATAAGGACCCCTCGGTGATTTGCTGTTCAGAGCCGTTACATGAATGGTTTGGTTGGATTTTGCTGGGTGTAGCAGTTATTGAATTTTAAGAGGTCAAAGGATGCTTACAAACATCTTCCAAAACTAGCAAGTGCTGTAATCCTAGTCAGATGCATAAGTGCATTGTCACAGAACAAGGTAAACTAAAATTGGCTGCTATGTTTTATACAATCACTTCTGCTTGCTCTCATTTCAATCTGTCTTTGTAAAACTCTCCTGGTAAAACTGCTTCCTTCTGCTCTGTGCTGCTCTATTCTCCTCAACTCTACTGTCCAGCTCTGCACGAACTGTACTGTTCTCTCTTCTTCCTGTACTGTCAGTCTGTCCCTTAAGGAGTTTCCTTTTTCCTGTCCTCGTGAGAGCTGGGCATAGTCTATTCTGTCAAATCTTTCTCTGATTTGTCACATTTTCTGCCACTCAATTAGATATCACATACAAACATAGCTGCTTCCTTCTACAAACTAATTTTGCCTTCTTTGTTTGGGATTAAAGGTATGTACTAAGGGCATGTCTACATTCCAGCCAGAGGAATTAAAGGTGTTTGCTAAAGGCTGAACTAGAAACAGGTTCAAATATCCTTTAACAACAGATAGTTCCCATCTGCTTGTAATTCCAGCTCCAGGGGATCAACACCCTCATTAGTTTCTTCAGGCAGCTGCGCTCATGCACACTGCTACACAACAAGAAAGACAATACATAACTAAAATAAATATTTTTTAAAAGAAAGAAAACAAGTTTTAAGAGGCATGGAGCAATATGGGAATGACACAACTGTGGGCAGTTTCGGAAAATTCAATAGCTTGAGAAGCTGAGAGGAATGCAGAGTGGACAGGAGAATAAGAAAGGTCTATTAAGGAAGAACAGTGAAGGTAGGCAATTATGTGAAATAATACAATATTAAAGGAGTACAGAACTAATAAAATGGAAAACAAAGAAAGTGCAGTTTTGTAATAGAATGAAGACTGTCAGTGCATGAAAATTTATGAGACACAGGACAGAATTGTGAAAGTAAGGAGGGAAAGGAATTCTTAAATAGAGAAAATGGTGGGTGAGCCAGGGATTTATGGGAAATCATGAATTGTGGTGACACACAAGAAACTGTGAGAAAGGACATTCATTCATTGACGAAAACAGGGCACTTTGGGAGAGACAATTTGTGAGAGGCACAAAGTATCGAGGCAATGTAGAAATTGTGTAGGAAATCCACAGGATTGTGGAATACATGGAACATTGTCTTCTAAGATTAATTTTAATATTCGTAATACAAGATAAAAAGGAACTAGACAAGAATAAAATTATATTGAAATATAGTCATCAGCAAAGTGTTCCCAAAGATTTGTTATTGTGGAGGGCTGGTTCACCAGGGAAATATACTATAGGCTAACATAATACATTTTTAGTTGCTAAAATTGCTTTAGTTGCTTTAATTGCTAAAATTGATACAATTTCAAGGCTTTGCCTAGAAGACATACCATTTCCATTCCTGTGTAAGGCAGTTAAATACATCCACTCTCTAAACACTTTACTAGCCTTTCATCCACTGGTAGTATACACCTGTCCCTGTCACTCCATGGTCAGATACTGCATTACTAAATATAATGTCAACTGAAAATATCCAAATTATCCAATCCAAAATATGCTGACCCCTTCTCATCCATTCTTTTCACAGATACCAAAAAAATAGAAGCTCTTGTGTACAGAGCCTCTCTGTCCCCTTGCCTTGTGATCAGTAATCCTGAAGCTTCCACATGCAGCGCTCTCCTACTATGGCTTCATGTATTTCCTCTCTTGGGTTGTGTGAGAATAATAAGCTATCACATTTATGATAACTGTCTTGGTTTGTTTTCTATTGCTGTAATAAACATCATAAACAGAAGCAACTTAGGTTAGAAAGGGACTTGTGGCAAAGTCAGGACAGGAACTCAAAGCAGAAACCTGAAGCCTCCAAGGAACTCAATCAAAAGCCAAGGAGGCCATGAAGGTATACCATCTACTGGCTTCCTTGGTCCCATGGCTCACTTAGCTTGCTTTCTTAAATAAGCTAGTACCACGCGCCCATGGGTGGTACCAGCTACAGTGGGCTGCGTCCTTCCACAGGCCAGTCTGATGAAGGCATACTCTGTGTGAACAAAAATCTAATCAGTACAATATCCATTTCCTATCTGCTGGTTTACCATACACAAATACTATAAAAGCTTACTTTATATAATGTGAAATATAATACTTTTATTATATGAAAGCTGAAAATTCAACGATTGCATGCACTACACTCACAACTGTTACTAGAGTCCTTGAAAGGACTACGCACAGAAGTTTAAGTGCGTGTATTGAATTATAGCACTTTATTCCATAAATAAGCACAAATATCACTTGTTCGTCAAAAAAATACAAATCGACCTTTCAAAAACCGAAGGAGATGACTGTGAAAAACACAGCAACTTGACAACTCCTCCAAAGCGACTCCCTCTGCTACCTAAGTCCAAACCGCGGAGTTTCTCAAAGAGAGCCGCAGAGTTGAAAACACCGCCCAGCCCTTAGAGGCGGAGACGGAGAGAAGGCGGGGGCGGCTATTGGCCTCGGAGCGGAAGGGGTGGGACCGATCCTCCCTGACTGACAAGAGGTTCCTTTCCTCAGCTTGCGGTTTGTGTCAGGGCTCCCGGAAGTCCCGCCTTCGGAAAAGGAAGTAACGGCTCACGAGAAAGCCGGCCGTGACCCGGTCGTTAGCGGTGACCCCGTGTGTGGAAAAGCGGCAGGTGCGGTTGGTGGCTGTGGAGTGTGTTCGGCTTGGCGGTTCAACGCGGTCGCGGCCGCGCGGGACGGTTGGAGAGGAGACTCGGGGACAGACGGTGTCCAGGTTAGGCTGGAGTCTGTGACCTGTGGACACCTCGGACCGGTAGAGGTGGGGCGCGCTTAGACAGGTGGGTAAGATTTGTGGCTCCCTGCCCTTTGCCTCTTGTCTCCCATTTTGGTGACACTTCTTTTTTTAACCTTATTTTCCCTTGTGTCCCAGTTTTCCGGGGGCAGGGGTTCGAGTCTAGTTTAGCATGTTTCCCCTCAGGGCCCGTGTCACCACCCCTTAGGCCCCACCATCAAGACATGTTTCCAGTCTCTCTGAGACGTGTCCCCAAATGGTGGCATAGGTTTCACGGCATCTTCCCAAAGGAGGCACTATTTTAAAACTGCCCCCAAACAAGTTTCCTACCTCATACTTTCTCTTGGGATGGGGTAGAAGAACGAGGGCCAGCCAGGTTCAGAGTAACGGGGATATCGGCTGTTTAGCCTCCATGTTTTAATCTCATTCCTTGCTTTGGCAGTTGGGAATTTTAGACTGGGTGTGAACCCCTGCCATGGGCTCCTCAGCATCTTCTCCTGCTACTGCAGTAAACACCTCAAATGCTTCAGATCATCAGCCAGCTTCAGCTTCACCCCCTTCAGGATGTCCAATGCATGAAGGGCAAAGGAAAGGTAATTCGCCAGTCTAGAAAATTAAAAGAAAGGTAATCGTTTTAGATCAGTGGTTCTCAACCTTCCTAATGCTGGGACCCTTTAACACAGTTCTTCATGTTTTAGTGACCCTCAACCACAAAATTATTTTCATTTCTGTGTCCTTACTTTAATTTTGATACTGTTATGAATCGTAATAACAGTTGCCAGAGGGGTCATCTCACAAGTTGAGAGCCAGGGTTCTAAAGGTGGTTTGGTAGTGAGGCTTGTAAGGCTTGCGGAGTAAGGCACTTTGGGACTGGTCCTAATTTTGCTGCTCACTTGATATCATAAACAATTTCTTCATGTCTCACAGTCTGTCATCTGTATGTAATATAATTTTCACAAGATTATGATGTTGATTACTGAGATCATATATGAAAACTTAGCAGTTCTATAAATCAGCCTTGTCTCTGCAAAGTTTACCTGTGCCTACACCAGTGGCCCTCAGCCATGCATGAGAAGAGCCATCATTCAATACATATTTTGAGTTTCCACAACTGAGAGGAAACAGTACTGCTTATATATAGTGGGGTGGTATTTAAAGATAGTGCTAAATAGACATCATACAACCTCAGGCATGAAGTCTTTGGTCCATAAATAGTAAGAATGAATGCCAGAGCTGAATAAACCTGTCTAGATGTTTCAGTAAACTACTTTGATATCTGTTATGGTCTCCATCTAGGTCAAAATAAGCCTTCATCAAGTGAGTTTGTAGACCACTATGTCAGCACTAGGTTGGAAGCAAAAACATTCTTGAATTAGTGCATGTCTGCTTTAGATAGTTGAGACTGTGGCAATATTGTATCCTTACTGCATGTGCATGTTTACTGCATGCTCTTGCTTCCAGTGCTACCATTCTTCTTTCTCTCTGTTAGCCAACCGTCTACAAGAGGTCAGTACTTATCCTGTGACAAGCATTGCTGGGTTTTGTTTCTTCACTGAGAGAGCAGTAGCAATGCCCGTAGTAGACAAAAATCCTTTGTCTAATAGAGTTTACATTATCACCTGTATAAACCAGTGTGGGAGATCTTCTGGCTGTTTTATAGTCGAGGAAACAAACTAAGGCTCAGACTAATTTATGTACTTCAAGTAATGTAGCTAGTAAGTGGCAAAGTTTGTGAAAATTCTGTGACCTTGGACAAGGACAGATCCCATGGTCCCCTAGTATGTCTCCTAGAAGTTGAGACAAATCAGACAAAGCCTGTGTGTGTCTTTGCTTTGAGCTTCTTTTCTCAAGTAGTTCTCTTCATGATTTATATTTTATCTGTTTCAGAGAGTTGTCCTTCTGCTTTATTTGTATTAGTAAGAATGTGAATACTTAAAGGAGACTAAAGGTCTTCTTGGTTATATGATGTGGAAACTATAGCACTGATTTCCTTCTGATAGCCATCTGGGATCCATGCTCTGGGACGATTGGTGTTCTTTGTGATGCAGAGGGGGTATATCAGTTGTATTCTCACTCTTAACACTTTAATATACAGTCTTGGGGAATAAAGCTTGGTTGAAGAGGCCAAAGGAGTAAATAGAAATTTGTCTTTTCTATGTAATAGCATTCATGATATTCTTTATTTCCTCTTGGTCTCTGGAACAAGGTAGGATTTCATGATAGAAATGGTTTTTTATTCTGGGACACAAATCTTTAAGTACCTTCATATTCATCTGATACTTAGAGAAGCTTCTCAGTCCCCACACCTGTCTGGATCAGCATCCTAGGAGCTTGGGCATTAATTTGGGATTGACTCAAGGATGAGACTGTCGTGGGACATTTTCTTTAAAAATTGCCTTTTTGGTATACTTTATCTGCTGACAAGGACTAGCAACCCAGATGAATAGTACATTTTTTGAGGCTTACTTACTTGAGTCTTGGGAAAAAAAGATGAGCAGAGTGGGATTTACAGTTTTCTTTGAGTATATGTAAAATCTGCTGCTTTTCTGCTCCTGTTTCCAGTACTTGAAGGAATATATCAACAATAGATGCTCAGATAGTGGCTGCTACCTCACTGGGGCTGGACTTGTATGCAACTAATGGCTGGAAGTCAGAGAGACCTAGTGAAGTATGGCCACTTCTCACTGCACGTCCTTTTTCTCTTTCTTTTTTTGTTCTTTTAAAGGGAAAGTACATTTCTAGCATCTTATATTTAGGATTTTAGAAAGTTAACTAGCTTAGTTCTTGCCATCTTTAAGTAGAAGAAATTTAGTTTTCCAATTGTGTTTGGTCAGAACTTTGGCTCTTTAAGGTCCCACCTAAGAGGACCACTTCCGCTGTATCTTAGTATGGTATGATATGATATTTAGCAGTAAGAGTGTTTTAATACTTGATTATTTCAGGCTGTCCAGTGACTGCAGCAGCATCTGACCTGACCAGTGAGAGCAAAGCACACTCTGTACCTGCCCACCAAGACCGGGCCTATGAGTATGTGGAGTGCCCTGTGACCGGTGCTGCAGCCAAGAATAAGGAGAACCTCGATCCTTCAAACCTGGTAATCTACCCTCACCTCTTCCCGGGACATTTTAGGCACCTATGCATTCTCTACCATGGTCAACTGTGTCTCCTCAGGCTATAAACTAGAATAAATCTTTCCTAAATTTCCTCTTGCTGGTTATTTCATTAGAGCAACAACAAAAAAGTAGTATGACCCAAAACATCAGAGGTGTGAAACTCTCATGTCATTGGTTTAATGGGAACTTGTGCTTTTTGTATGGAGAATTGCTTTCCAGGGTGTACTGATTATTTTGTAGTTTATAACATAGTGCTAACATTCAGACACAATCCATTCTACAGATGCCACCACCTAATCAGACACCGTCCCCTGATCAGCCATTTGCTTTGTCTACCTCAAGAGAGGAGTCATCAATTCCAAGAGCAGACTCTGAGAAAAAGTGGGTTTACCCATCTGAACAGATGTTCTGGAATGCCATGTTACGGAAAGGGTGAGTGAATATATTATTTAGAAGATAATTTACTTGCCACGCTTATCTCAGAATTAAATGCTAAAAAGTTTTTGTTTAACCTCCAAAACATAGTATTTTTTTAGTGACTTAAACAGTTTATAATAGAATTTTCATTTATCAGGTTATAAGTTCAAGACCAGTATTTAAGGTCAGTGTTTTCTAGAAAAATAAAATTAATGAGGTATTATGCGGTTGAGGAGTGATCAGGAAAATATTTGTTGTAAGAAAGTGGTTCCCATTATCATTTAAGCCAGCAGCAAGCCCCAGAATCTACAACCAGCAAGTGGGAAAGCCAGTGATTCGAGAACCAGGGGCCTTGGTTGAGAAGCTTGAAATACACAAAGACCTGATGTTTAAGTTCAGGTTGAACATTAGGTAAAGCCTAAAGTTATAGCTCCAGCAAACCTGTAGGAATTCTGTTTGCCTATGGAAAGGACGGCAGCCCTTTTGTTAATACTTAGACCTGTAACCGATTGGATGAGATTTACCTGTACCTCACAGCATTTGTTTTTTAGAAATACGAAAATGAAACAGTTAAAATTATCATTGCTACTAAATGAATAATGCTACCTTAAAGATAGATGGTTTTGTAAGGATGGATTTGGGGATTTTGTGAAATGAGATTAACATGAACCTTCAATTTTTGATTTCAGTGTATACAAGCTTTTATTAAAAAGTGTATATTTTATGTATGCACAGAGTAACTTTTTGACTTTAATCAATAATTGTCAAATTTTATTACATGTTCTTAGGTGGAAGTGGAAAGATGATGATATTAGTCAGAAAGATATGTATAATATCATTAGAATTCACAATCAGAATAATGAGCAAGCTTGGAAGGAGATTTTGAAGTGGGAAGCTCTTCATGCTCAGTAAGTATGTTTAAAATCTTTAAAACAATGTTCCAGCATTGTCTTTACTTCACATTAGGCTTCCTATCGTGTTAACATTTAAATAGTATTTTGTTACTCATTTGTGTAGCAGTGATCATCCTTGTAGGAGAGACCACACTTTCTTATCCACTGAGTTCATAGTGCTGATTGCAGAGAATGGTGAATAAAGATGGCTTATGCCATGGTCTGAAATGGCTGTTGCCTAGCTATGTACTAGAGGTTTCTGGAGGCTTGGTCATATACCTATCTGGCAAGGGGTGCCTGCTCAGTTTCTGAATGTGGCTGTTTAAGCTGTCTTATGTATCACAGTGGGTGGGTTCCAGAAGCTGAGTTCTGAAAAGCACCAGGCAGAGTCTAAATCTCCTTTACTGACCTAGCTAGCTGACTCAGACATTCCAAGCCTGGTCAGATTTGGGGGGGTGGCATATGGAGACCTCATCTCAGTGGAAGAGAAACGGTAGGTCAGTCATTGAAGGAAGAAGTACAACTGAATTGTTTTGGGATCCACAGGAGGTAGGAAAGTACTTTTCAGTATTATTCAGCAGTATTTGGAATCCCCTTAAGGATTGATGTTAAAGATCTGTCTTCATATGGGCCTCTTTTCTCAGAGAGTATAGGTCAATTGAATGAGCACTATTTCTTCACATCACCTGGCAGCTTTGTTGCAACTCTACATGCTGGGCTCACTTATAGGATGTCTGACTGAGTCCACAATGGGTTTTCTGTTTGTGGAATGACATGATACTGCTGGTTTTAGATCTCCTCTAGAAGTGGATGGATGGGAGTATCTTTATAAAGAACTAGGTCCTATCACGATCTGGCTTACATTTTAAATTCCTAACAATGCATGAGTAATAAGTTTCTTGGAGAAAAACCATCTGCTGCTTTATTTTTCAGGTTGTCTTTTGTTTTTGGTATTCGCATTGAGCATTTCAGTATTAGCACTACTTGAGTGTCACTAACTGGATTGTAGGTATACAGTGGGTGTACTTCTCCTGGAGGAGAGACCTGGCTGACTAACTGGGAGCTGCAAGTAGTCATCACAACCTCGGTTAAAAATGATCTTTATTTAAAGGGTCTTTACTTGTAGCATGATTTTAAAGGCAAAGAAATAAGAGCAACAGGCATTTCTGTTTGTCAGTTTCAACACAACTGGTCATTTGCAGATTTCTGGCAAAATTAGCTAGGTCCTAAAAGACCTCACTAATGTCTCCAGAGGAAAACTTACAAAGGTTAAGTTTATTGCATTGTCTGTGATGGTCTTGAGAAGAGATACTAGAAAGGTCATAGTTAGACTCTCCTGTACTCTGGAGATAGTCTTTTCTCTCTTACACTGTAGGAATATAGCTTGTCTTACAAATGAAAGCAACTGGTAAGATAAGTGGCTCCTGTCTTAATGGACTAGTCTTCCAGCGTCATAAGGGCAACTGGTTTGTGTCTTTCAGGGGTAGCCTCTGTGTGCCCCAGTGCCAGTAGAAGATATTCCCCTAAGGGACTTCAGCCAAGGTCTCTAGTTAGGGTCTAACAGTGTTCAGGTTACTTAGAAAAGCAAGTTCAGCACTACTTACAACTCATTCCTGGGGGTCAGCCCCCATTCTTTTTTTTCCAGTAAGCCTGTTAATTGTATCTAATGAAGCAGTAAAGTCCTCCTACAATATTCTTGGATTGTTCCAGGTCATCCAAGGGTAACAAAAGCCAGGGATGCTGAAAGTTCCTCATATTATAGTTTCATTGCATTTGCATACAGTATGTGTACATCTTCCTGCATATTTTGGACAGTCATTTATAATGACTAAAAACAGTATAAATGTTTTATAAATATTTGATATACTGTTTTATTTAAAGAGCAATGAAAAATAAAAATCAGACCTGCTCAGTGCAAGTGCAGAGTTTTATGTTTGTTACCACTTTGTTTTTGAGACAGTGTTGAACAGGCTGACCTCTGTATAACCTAAAGATAACCTTGAACTTGTGATCCTCCTTACCTTTACCTTCCATGTGCTAAAACTACATATGTACATCACAATACTTGATTTATGTGGTACTAAGCATTGAACCCAGAGCTTTATGTGTGGTAGACAAGCACCATGACAACTAAGCTATATTCCCCAGGTTTCAGATACATTGTTTTTCCAAGTAATTTTAGTGTACAGTTGGTTGAATCTGTGAAAATGGAGCTCATAGACTCAGATGGCTGACTGTATAGCAGTTTTTACTGTTTCTCTGCAGAAACACTTAAGTGCTTTATATAAAAAAGAAAGAAAATACACACTATATAACGCTTTGAGAGTATGCCTGTACCCTTGTCCCAGATGAGAAGGTCTTGTCTCCTGTATCTAGCAGGAAAGCTAAAAGATGCCTAAAGACAGATATACATAATCCAAAAGGAAAGAAAAAGGTTTTTAACAAATAGGGACAGTTTATTTGAACTTTGTTAGGAGTTATTATTCTTTGTAAATGTGATAGAATAACAAATAAATACAGAAAAAAGGCATTACTCAAAAACAAAAAAATCATTATCCTGTCCAATGAAAGAAAATGTTTTTAATAAACTATTCTTATTTGGGCATTTTCAGTGAGTGTCCTTGTGGCCCATCATTGGTCCGATTTGGAGGCAAAGCAAGAGAGTATTCACCAAGGGCAAGAATTCGTTCCTGGATGGGGTAAGTGTCAGTATAGAACTGCTATTGACATGCTATAAGCCATGGTCAGCATTCTTATCATCAAAACCAGAGTCTACGAAAAGCAATTCCATCTTCCAAACCTCTAGTATTCAGCCTGTTTTTTTTCCATCTCCATGAGTTTACTCATAGATGGGCAGAATTATAAAGGTTGGGTTGCTAGCCTCATGCTTCACTCTCAAAGGATTGAATTGTCCTTTTTGGTATCTTTAGAACTGTCCTCTTACTCCTCTTGGGGTTGTTATCTTGCCTTATCACTCCTTTGTCTTATAGTGTAATAGGGCTATTTAGTATATTTGATTTCTCTAGTTTCCTACCTAGCCTGGCCTGGGAATCTTTACCATGAACCTATTCCTTTATAGACAGATGATCTGACATAGACTCATCATAGTTCTTAATCGTCATATTCTCTAAGTACCATGGACTGATTGAATAAGTCTCATCTCCTCTGCTAGATATCTGCAAATAAGAGCGAGCATATGAGTATGTGCTGTTTCTCACTCTATCTCTGCATACACCAAGACAGTAGAGACCTGCATTTTAACACTTTGTTTTCATTGCAGGTATGAATTACCTTTTGACCGCCATGACTGGATCATCAATCGTTGTGGCACAGAAGTTAGGTATGTGATTGATTACTATGATGGCGGTGAGGTCAACAAGGACTACCAGTTCACTATCCTGGATGTGCGTCCGGCCTTTGACTCATTCTCAGCAGTATGGGACAGAATGAAAGTTGCTTGGTGGCGCTGGACTTCGTAACCACTATTTTGTTTGTTATGATAAAAGTGAAAATTTTTCCTGAGAAAGCTGTTAAACTATTTTCCCCAAACTAAATGCACTCATAATGTCACTGAGGGTACTTTTCAAGTGAGTGATCATACTTGATCTTGTATTTGGCAAAGATGCAATGCTCCATTAAATTTTGAGTCACATTTTCCATTGCAGTTAATAGGTCAGTTTCATTTTTTCCTGTTTGGTATGAATGGGAAGCAGTCTCTTAGTTTTCTCATTTAATGGCATTATTTGATGTTATTTTCTGTAGACACCTTAACAACCTCTGAAAAAGAGTTTTTAAAAAAACATAAAAGGTTGGTTTTTTTCCTTACTATTTCTTCAGAAGTATTTCAGATATAAAACCTGAAAGTGTGTGATGCTTTTACCTGCCAAATAATTTAACTATATTCAGTATAAATAAGAAACACTTATTCTTGATTTAAAGTAACTAATATTTCTAAAATCCCTATGGTCTAAGTAGCAATTCTAAATAAAATACACAAGTATATATCAAATGTACGCTTCAAAATGTTTAATGTAATTTCTGATTTGACCTTAATAGAAATTTCAACTTGATAACATAAAAATTTCAAAATACTTGGTTTTTATTTCTGTTCAAATATGTAACTGTTAATGAAAATCTGATCACACCATCCCTGGAAGTTGACACATTATCTTAATGTTACCTCATCCCATTCCATCTTCCCACTAGGAGCTTGCCATTGATAGTGTACTGTAAACCTTAAGAGCCTGGCTCCAGTCACAGTGACAGCAGTGTTCCTTTAACAAATAAGATTATATTTGGCTAAGTGTTAGAATTCACAAGAAGTGCATTTTTCTCAGATGTGAAATGTTTGCATCAATTCACCATCGTTTTGATGTTTGTTTTAAGCAAGTGGTAAGTTTGAAAACTGATTGCTGTTGAAAACTGATTGTTTTGCTGGGCAGTAGTAGTAGCACAAGCCTTTAACCCCAGCACTCCATAGATGTCTGAGTTTGAGGCCAGCCTGCTCTACAAAATGAGTTCCACAACAGCCAGGAAAATCCTCTCTAAAAACCAAAAGAAAAAGAAAAGAAAAGAAAACTGATTGTTTTATTTTAATTGTAGCAATATGTTAGAAATAACTTTTTTCTTAAGTGTTGATAATATGAAAATTTTTTGATTAATCGTAAATACTAACTTAGTGGACAGAATTGGTGTTTTTGAATTATTTGACATACATTTCTTTGTTTTATGATGCTTTAAAAATCCAACATGTGAAAATATTTGTATTTTTTAAATAAAGCTGACAGTTAAAAGGTTCTGAAACTTCTTAGAGTGCTTTTGTAGTTACTTAATTTTTGAGAAACTATCTTCACTAAATGCAGCAGTGGTCCCATCTGTTAATCACATCATTTTAACCTGCATAGGAGTGTAATCACTGTTGGCCCTTCTCAGGTAACAACTGGATTAGGACTGAAAACTAAAAATTAACCTGTAAGGAAGGATTCACTTTTACAGTGACAGGATATTGTGAAAATCAACTGTCACGTAAACTGGATTACAAGATCAACAGTTTTATATACCCTTCCCCCACTTCTAGAAATATACCCGCTGAGGACTCAGATTGCTTTGTGGCTAGATTATATTTAAGTCTGTCCAGGGAGTAAAACTTTACTGCTTTGATGGTTTTTATATAACTTGAAATTCATTTTGGATTGTCTCCAACCTTTTAAACTAAGTCTTTTATGTGTGGAAATGTCATCATTGAGAATCAGAGTATTGGCAGGAAAGGTATGTGCAAACTGGGTTACATATTAGCATTTAGTATTCCTGTGAATTCATTAGTTGTCATTTGTGTGATGTTGATGTTCACTGTGCATCACACCCAGGACAGAAGATGGCAAACGATCATCCCTTACCTACAGAACCACAATCTTTCAGAGCTCAGTCCATAAACAAAGTCATAGTACTGTAGAATTCGTATTTAAAAAAACTCTCTAAGGTAATGATGGGGGTAGGGATACATAGAAGTATATTTCAATAGATTTAGCTCCTGTGATGATTAGTGTAGTCAGATTGACAGAATTCAAAATGACATGGGAAATAATGGAACTTGGGATATGCCTGTGGGGACTATCTTGATAACATTAATTGAGCTGGGAATTTTGAGTCACCATGGGCTGTACCATTGGTATCCTGTACTACATAAAATGAAGAAAGTGAGCTGAACACTAGAAACCATGTATATTTGCTTCTCTGTTTCTGGATTATGGGCATAAGGGTGACTAGCTGCTTCAAGCTCTTGCAACTTTGACTTCCCTACCATGATGAATTACCTTAAATTGTGAACCAAAACCCTTTCTCAAGTTGCTTTCTCAGGCTATTTTATCACAGCAACAGGAAACCGACAGTTGCCAATTTCTTTGGTCCCTGAAATGTTTACCCTCTAGCAGAGTTAATGAAAGTGAAGTGCTCTGTATTTATTTCCTGTCTTGTCCTTGTCATTACTGCCAAACCATGTTCAATCATTCGTGTGCTTGAGGCTCTTTGTGATTAGAGGTCATACCCTGAAGAGGGGTAGCTTGTTCATGTGTTCTCTTTTACTTGCTCAGTGACATTTTTGTTCTGGGCCTCCATTTTCATGGTTATAAAATAAGAAAACTGAACTGACGGAGTTGTTTTGCAAGGTCTGTGAGGTGACCTTTATGTGCTTTTGGTGCAGAATCCTGGGTAGAGAAAGCTTAACAGCCATCTGCATGATTGACAGTGACCATCACAGGGGAATTCTGAAGCAAGGCTAGAAGTCAAAGTGCTGAGACACTCCACAGGAAGAATCTGGAAAGATCTGGAGGTTCTTCTAATTCGTGTCAATTTTAATATTACCGGGTACATATAATAGATGCTGAGCAACCTCCTGTTATCTAAAAAAGGCTAAAGGGAATATTTTTTCGAGACTACATGGACATAAATTGATATTTAGTTATCTTAATATGTAAGTCCTACTGGGCAAACATAATTATGTGCCTGGATTTCCCAATTTAAAATGTTAGTAATGTATGACACAAAACCCAGCTTCATAAGTGGAAATTAGGTAAAGCCTAAGAGAGCCATCAAGAATGCTGTCATGAAGCTGGCAACAAGTGGGGAGATAATCAGAGAAATTCTAGTTCTTTCACAGCTTTCCAGGGTTTTCTTAAAAATTCCTGCTACAAAAGTGGACTAGAATTAAAGATGGTATATCCTGTGTGTGGGTCATATAAGGAATAAATGACTGCAGGCAAACATCACCCAGAAGAGCCAGTGGCCTCTACTCCATGCAGAAGGACTAGTGAGTGATGATTTTTATGGCCTTTCAGTTAAAATTCTAACATGCAATCATTTTACAATTTCATTTTGACTGTTTTTTTAAAAAGCAGGGTATGGAATTGTGTAAGGAAAGTAGTGCATGTGCATTCTGGGAGGTTTTGCTGCCTCTCTCATCTCTTCTGTGTTTTCTTTACTGAAGGCCCTTCTTAAAAGTTCTATAGATCAATGCCAAGCAACCAGAGCTTCCAGGGACTAAGCCACTACCTAAAGACTATACATGGACTGACCCTGGACTCTGACCCCATAGGTAGCAATGAATATCCTAGTAAGAGCACCAGTGGAAGGGGAAGCCCTGGGTCCTGCTAAGACTGAACCCCCAGTGAACTAGTCTATGGGGGGAGGGCGGCAATGGTGGGAGGGTTGGGAGGGGAACACCCATAAGGAAGGGTAGGGGGGAGGGGGATGTTTGCCCGGATACCGGGAAAGGGAATAACACTCGAAATGTATATAAGAAATACTCAAGTTAATAAAAAAAAAAAAAAAAAAAAAAAAAGATTAAAAAAAAAAAAAGTTCTATAGATCAGACTTCCTTGGAAGTCTTGGTAAAATGCAGATGACTGGGTTCGCACTGAGGGTCCTTCATCTTGTAGGCCCGGGACAGCTAGGACTTTATGTTTTAACAAGTTCCCAGATGATACTAATACTATTGGTCAGTCACCATGTGGACTTTATTTTTCCCTGGCATCCTTTGGGCATCTACCCAGGACTAACTTTGCAACAGTGTTCCCAGTTGTTGCAAATTCCCATGGTCATAGTCGTGCTCATGGTCAGATTGGAGATGGAAAGCCAAGGTTAAATGGAAATACATTTTTCCCATTTTTCTTATTCCTCATTTCTTCCCCAAAGCCCCTCTTCTCTCAGTTCTGAATGGTGCTTCATTTTTCCAAGTTCTGTTTTAATAACAAAAACTTCCTTGGAGAGTTGATCTCCAATAACTTCTATAGGCAGTGACAAGGGAGCAGGATTGCAGTGGTTGAAGGCAATGTCCCAGACTGACTGAGAAAGTCCCTGTTGTGCTCCGTGCTGTTTCTATGTGGATTGGTTGGTAGCCACTCCCTTGAGCAGCTGAGGTGTTTGCTCTGAGTTATCCCTGACCTTTGCTCACCACCTTAGTTCGCCAGGTGGCCAGAACTAAGTGCCACAGATAGAATAGCTTAAACAACAGGAATTTATTCTCATGGTTCTGGAAGCCAAAAGTCCATGTTCCCATTAGCAAAAGATTTGATCCATATCCTGCTTTTAGCTTCTGGGTATTCCTTGGCTTGTAGAAGGCTGTCTTCATTGTTGTCTTCATTCTCCTTCTCCCCTACCCTTTTAACTCTTTTCCTCCCTTGCTTCTCTCCTTTCTCTTATGCTTGCTTGCTTGTTCATACTCCCTCCCTCCTAAGCACTCCTCTCTCATTCCCTTGTTCCCTCATACTCCCCCCACTCCTCGCTAGTACTTGATTGCTCACTTGTGCTCTCTCCCTTTTCCCCATTCACCCACTTGTGTCTCCCCATCCCATGTATACTTTTTTATTAGCAGTTCTATTAGAGCCAAGCCTCTTTCAAATGCCTCCATCCTAACTTGATCATCAGCAAAGGCCATGTTTCCAAAGAAGTTTCCCATTTGTGGTTTCCATTTCCTAGGCGCTAGGGAGTTAGTAAAAGACCGTTTTGGAGTGGGACAACACAATTCAGTCTGTAGTACATTGACAAAATTTATCCAGGAGCAGCTAGCCTTGGCTTCTAAGCACTGTCACTTCTGAATTAACCAAGTGTGTCATTTTGAATACTTGGTTCAGTCATGACATTGTGAATTAGTACTGGTCCCTGGCAAGCTTTATCCTTCTGCCTAGCTAGGTATGCCCCTGGTTACCACAGCTTCTATATCTCTACAGACAGGTTAACCAGCATAGTGTATCAGGGATGGAATTCTTTTGGTAGGAGGTAAGACCTACAAGGTACCTAGAAGTTCAAAGCTCAGTGGTTTGCCTACCCTTGGGCATTCTTAAAGTGATTTGAGATCCATAAGGCACTAGAAATAGGCTTGCCATGTTTCCTTTCTGTAAGAAAAAAAACTAACTCCATTCCTAATTTCAATACCGTATAATGAAACACATTAACTGTGTGTATGTGTGTGTGTGTGTGTGTGTGTGTGTGTGTGTGTGTGTGTGTGTGTAACACAGCATGTTTTCCCCAACTACTGTGAACATCATCTGAGGGTTCTAATTTCTATGTCACTGATTAACCTACACCCAGAATGAGTTCACTCCCCAATTGTATAGAAACTAACCCCATAGGATCTGGTTGCAGAAAGGAAGGGCTATGGGCTGAGGCTATTGGTCAGTCAGTATGGAATGATCTTGCTCAACCTGGATGACACCTTAGGTTCAGTGCCCAGCACTGCATAAACTTAGCATAGTGCCATAAGCCTGTAATCCAAGTACATGGGAAGTGAGAGCAGACTGGCTACATATTAAGGCTCAGATCAGTCTGGGATACACTAGACCCTGCGATAGAGACAAAGATGGAGTCCACTGCCATGAAGACTAATTGACAAACTGACAGACTGCTCAAATTTGTACAATTCGGTTAGTAGCAAGGGAACTGAAGTGGCAAGGTAAGAAGCTGTTGTAGTACTTAAGGTTGATTCTTACTTATCTTAAAATTGTTAGCACTCTTAATTCTGTTATAGATCCCCGAGGCCTCTGTTGTAGTTTCTGAGTTTTTACTCATCAGAGACTGACCCCACAAGACTCTTCTGAATATTTTAGACCAAGTCCTGGCATTTTGTTCCTGTGCTCTAAAAAAACAGCTGGAATGGTTTTTGTATGCATCGGGGGAAAGGGCGATCTGTTTTTGGCTCAGTTTCCACACTGTGCTTTAGTCTCTGAACTTGGTATCTTAATCTGTTCAGGCTGCTATAACCAAGCACAATGGGTGGGGGACTTTATACCGCAGACGTGAATTTCTATCACTTGTGGAGGCTGTCAGTCAGAGATCAAGGTAGATATATGATTCAGTGGCCTTTTGTTTCATGGGTGATGGTTCTTATGATTCTCAAATGTAGAACAAGCAAAGGAATATGGGGGTCTTCTCTATCATCATATTCTTGCTAGGCAAGTGCTCTACCTCTGAGCTAAATCTCCAACCCTGTCTATCATCATATTCTAACCACCTCTCAAAAGTTCTAGAACTAACCCTGACAAGAGAACTTTGTAGTGTGATAGAGGTATGAATGTGGGAAAAACCAGCCATATTCTGATTGGAGCGAAGGGCATCTCCATGAGCTAGAACCCACATCTGATAACTATTAAAGGGGCTAAGGATCTGTGACTTGATAGGTCATACATTCTAGGGGCAAACCCAATATTATAATTCTGCTAAATAGACATAGTATTACAATGATTCCTAATGATTTATTGCTATACTCAATAGGTCAGAGCCTCTCAACCCCCTTCTGAGAAGCTTTTCCTTGCAGTAGGTGACAGGTAACACAGAGACCTTCAAGTGGTCAATGTGCTCAGAATAAGAGAACATAGATTGATCAGCTCTCAGTGAGACATACATATTCCCTTCTCCCCAGGGATTAGGAATTGGTGCAAAAGGGGGAACATAAAGATTCTAAGTTCCAAGGGAGGAAAATGAAATTAAGGAAATATTTTTTCCCAGATACAACAGGTAAGTTATATATATGAACCCAGAATAATTAGGACAACATACACAAAACCTGTGCAAGTTCCAGCCAGCAAAAAGTGTGGAAGGTGGGCTTGGATCCCACCACTAGTTGGGGGGACTATTCAGGAGGCTATTTTCTTTCAATGGCTCTTAGGAGATAGATAGATAGATAGATAGATAGATAGATAGATAGATAGATAGATAGATAGATAGATAGATAGTAGATAGATAGATGGATGATAGAGAGAGAGAGAGAGAGAGAGAGAGAGAGAGAGAGAGAGAGAGAGAGAAAGAGAAGAAAGTCAGAGCCCTGTTAGGCTGACTACACACAAGATCAGACCCCAATCCAAGACTAGCTGGAGCTGGCAACTTAAATTGAATTTGATGGGAAAACAAAAACAAAAAGGAAGTAATGGAGAATGGAAAGGCCAGTTATGGGACAAATCTGGGAAGGTAAATATCAAAATACATTGTATGAAATTGTCAAAGAATCAATAAAAATACTTTTTAAAATTCCATATCGTTAGAGGTTATAAATTTTGAACAGATATAAACCATAGGCCACAGCAGCAAAACAAAACAAAAAACATTAAAAAGCAGAGACTCCAAAGTAAGATGGCTAAAATCCATATGGCAAAGCTTAGAAACAGGAAGAAGGAAGACTGTGGAAGGCTATAAGTGGGATTGGTTTTGTATATCAGGAATAGTATGTGCACTTCTGATAGAAGAGAATTAAGGTTTTAGCTTGGCTTTCAGATGGCCAAGTGTCCTGAGGAAGATTCAGGAACCTGGACTCCCAACTCTCCTCAGTACTGACTTGTGACCAGTCTCAGATCAAGGCCCTTTAGCCTCCCTGGCCCTTGGGCCATGGATATAACAAGTGGCCATTGTCATTCTCTTTGTCCAACAGAGTATGTGACCACTTGCAGAGTCCAGGGAAAAATGACAGTGGAAGTGGTGCTTGTTGAAGAGAATTACTATTTTTTTTTAATTTTTTTTCCCAAGACACGGTTTCTTGGAGTAGTCCTGCCTGTCCTGGAACTCGCTCTGTAGACCAGTCTGGCCTTGAACTCAAAGAGATCTTCCTGCCTCTGCCTCCTGAGTGCTGATATTAAAGGCGTGTGCCACCACCACCGGAGAATTACCATTTCAAGATGGCAATACTACAGTCCAAATGAGCTAAGTAAGTGAGAAACTGAAGAGTCACGGAGTGCACCCTGACTGCAACCCTTACTTTTGACAAGTTTCCCCAGCTATTTGGTCCACTTCCAGAAACACTCTTTACTGTTACATCTGTAAACTCCCTAGGGGCCAGGGAGGCTGAAGGGCCTTGACCTGAGACTGGTCACAAGTCAGTACTGAGGACAGTGGGAGTCCAGGTTCCCGAATCTTCCTCAGGACACTTTTCCATCTGAAAGCCAAGCTAAAAACTTAACTCTCTTCTATCAGAAGTGTTTGACTTTGGAATGCAGGCAACATTTTATCAGTCATGTCTCTCTGACTTTTCACTTCAGAAAAGAGGTGGCTCTATGGATGAAGTGACAATGGTTTGCGTACCCTGGGATATGGTTTGGGTTTGTGTTTTGTGTGATATACCAGCATATACTGCCCTGACTACAGAATTGTTCACGAAATGACTATTGTCTCGATTTAGATATCCCAGGAGGTATATCGAGATTTCCCTTACATCATTCAAATCCAGGAGCCTGGGACTGGAATTCATGATCACTAGGCCCTAGTAAATAGAGACTGGCTGCATCAATACAACCATCAACCAATCATTTTATCTACTGAAGTGATAACAGGGCTGTCATATTTCTTTGAATTAAAAGGAAATTGGACAATAATGCTAGCTTATCATCAAATCATTCCATCTGTTACAGGAACTCCACTCTTTGGGAGATGTCAACAAGCTATAAGCTCTCGGTGACAAATCAAACTCCAATTCCATCGAAGACCAGAATCCTTGGTGAACCATAGTGTAGGCATGGATGAGGGGCTACTTCTAGCATACAGGTGACCCCCCAAAACAGCTGCACCACCAGAAAGACTCATTTCATTGATTGATAACTTCCCCATAGCTGTGTAGACAGAGTTGCCCACTCAGCTATCTCACTAACCTTTAAGGTATTTTAGGAGCAGAGAGGTGTCATGCTGCTCTCTTTCACTATGCCATACAACCCAGAGATGGGCTGAGAAGCATCTTTGTCCATCAGTGGTACTTAGAAGACAGTGTCTCTATGCTTGGCAATCCCTTCTGCAACCTTTTTTCTTTAGAAACTGTATACTTGTTTATGCATTTAGAAGGAGGTGATGGCCTTGCATAGTTTCATGTTGAGCACGGCAAGTGACTTGATTAAAAGTAAGCCGCCTATGTTCAGAATACATTTATCAAATGAATCCCAAATTGGTGTCCTATCTCTCTGCCCAGTATAAAAGGTATAAGACTCACAAAGCCCCCAACCTGACATAAAAAGCCACCAGCTAAAGCTCCAGACAGTAACACTAATATGTAATGATGCTTATCAAGGTGCCTGAATCCTCCGCAGAGATCCAGAAGGAACTTCTATTGGAGTGTTTGCGTAAAGAGAAATTTTAAGCTAATTATTTTCCAAAAATAACATTGTGTCCTGTATGTAGAAGAGGGAGTTTCCTCTACATAACCAGAGTATGGATGCCTACCCAGCAAAGAGGCAAGAGACTGAATGATGAACGAGACTGAACTGTGGAGGGTGCTGTTACCATGAAGTAGATTTTTGTTTATAGACTGGAGGAGAAGGTAAGTCCTTACTGGCGGTGACTGCCTTTGCAACCAATATAGGGTATTGGTGGTAGTGGAGAGGTGAGAGGACAGGTAGAGCTGCCAGGCTACTACGGTTGTCTAAAGGAAGGGCTAAGAATCACAGTAAGACAATGAAGATGGATGGATGTACACTAGATAGCAAAGAAGACTAGGGTATAATGCACAGTAAGCATTTTCACTATCAATATGACTAGGTGAAAGATTTATCCAATCCGAAGAGAAACAGGAGTATTTAACTGGATTTAGAATCACCTAGGAGGCACTTAGTAACACCTCTGGGAATGTCTCTGAGGAGGCCTGTCCATGTAACCTTCAGACTATTCTCTCTACCATGCCTTCCCTCCATAGTGGAGTGAGTGTTTCCACAGAAATCAAACTCAAATAGGTCTTTTCTCTCTTATATTTTGTCCGTGAAGTGTTTTGTCACAGTGATGAGAAACATGCCCAGTACACTAGGGGAGGCCTCAGGTACCCAGAAAGAAGCTCCCTGGCCAAAGATGTGAGGTGCTATAAAGGGAAATGGGGGTCCAGCAGAGCATCAGGGACATAGAGCTTGCCCTTCAGGACTGTTGAGGCACTATGGGAAATTCAGTGAGAGTTTCAAAGCAGGACATTGGAAACCAAGTGTGATATTAAGGCTAGCAATTATGGTGGCCATATTTAGCATATGTGTGTGTGTGTGTCTGTCTGTCTGTCTGTGTCTATGTATGTATGTGTATACACACAGATAAAGACTTTCTCTTTAATAATAAGCTTATCTCACAGTACTTCAGAGGATGAACCATTGTTATAAGTATATCCCACATTTTACATGGGGCATAGTGAGACTAACATGTAATCTGTTTTAAGCTTTCAAAGTGAGTAAACACTGCACTTATTTGAGATTTGTACTTGAGAAGTACCAAGGTCAAATGTCCTCTATCCTCAGCCCAACTGGCTCCATCCGGATCAGAAATAGCAAGGGCTTGTGTTTGGTTATTGCTAAACCTGACAAAGCTGCAGCAAACTAGGATAACTTGCTCACTGTAGACTAAAGGGATAGGAGCTGGCTTGAACTGACTGAAAATTGGTTGGTTGACCCTTCTACCCGTATTGATTGAGGACTGTGTTAAGTGGGTATCCTGAATGTCCGTTCCAAATGCCCAGGCTGCCATCCTTGATTAGAACTTCCTTTAGCTTGCGGGTGGTTCTTTTTTTGTTTTGTTTTGTTTTGCTTTTTTGTCCTAACCTTTGCTGCTGTTTTAAAATTGTATGGCTCTGTTTTCATCTCTGTGTGACTCCTCTGCAGACAACTCCTTTCTTCTAAGTTCAGTAAAATCTACCTCCTGCCGTTTGCTTATCAGACCAAGAGACAGCCTGGGCCTCCACTTTGTCCCAGTATCTGTTTATCTTCAATCTCAGTACTGTTTCTCTGGCAAGCAGATGTGTATTAAAATGTACATAATGAAAAGAAGCAAGCCGAATTTATTTATAAATTTCCCCCATTTGCACATATCCCCCATTGGCATGTGATGGTTGTTTTTATCTATCAAAACCCACACCAAACGTATGTTAATAGCTACTTAGAGGGATCAAGGCAAATGTGTATTTGGCTATTCTGTCATCACCATTCTGACCCTTTAGCCAGAGATCCAAAACCAAAGTGATTGCGTATTCAGAGATCGGAGGCATCTTGTCCCTATGATCACTTTCCTCTTGAGGAACGAGCATCCTAGTACAACTCTTTTGTCCAACTTGCCATTGGTTTTACTTGGCAGGCATCATACCACATATTATACAGTATTAAAAATGACCTCAAGTCTACATAGGTTTGGGGTCTTGTGTGTTTTCAAACAGTTGAAAAAGACTTCCCATTTGTTTTTATGATGTGTGTAATGGTGTATATGTTGGGGGGATCTCCAGGTCGCAGCTCATGCAGCAGCATCAGAGGGCAACCTTGGGTATCAGTCCTTGCTGTCCACCTTGTCGGAGATATCTCTCTTGTTCACCCTTGTCTAGGCCAGGTTGGTTGTTCCATGTACTTTGAGGCATTCTCATGTTTGCACCCCCCATCTTCCTATAGGAACACTGGGTATAGACAAACATCACATTTGCAATGTGATAAAGGCAGAGAAGAAACAACTTTTCCCCAAAGTAAAAGATGTGGACATAGAGCTTAAATGGGCAAAGAGATAGAGGATGTGAATATCAAGCTGTTTTCTGTCAAATTTAGATCTAGTAACATGGGTATACCTTCCACATATATGTGTATACATGTATGTATGTATGTATATAATTTGATTCATTTGGTTTAAAAGATTTAAATAAAACCATAAGTATGGTGAGAAGGAGGTCCAGAATATCAGGAGTTTCAGAACAGGCAAAAGAACTTGACAGACCGTGGTCAAATTCAAGGCACTGGGATAAAGATGAGTGGTATAGAAAAGTCACTTGAGTGCTACAACCAGATAGCATTCACTATGAGTCTTGTATATATCTGTGCTCTGCGAGGGTAAATAAAGCAAAACTGAGGGCTTCAGACAAGTCGTCTATGTTCTGAGCCAATATCGGAAGTGTTGAGCCTAGTGACAGCCCAAATGTCACCCAACTAGTTCCAAGTACGAACCAATACAGTTCGTATCTACAGCCAGTCAGGCAGGTTAAGGCCTTGGAACAGACACAACTTTTCAACAAGACTGTGTTTTCAACAAGACCTGCCTAAGGCATGAACCCTGAGTGTCTGTCACGTTTAATAGGCCTTTCTAAGTGACAAGAAAACCAGCCTTCCTTGCAACAGATCCCACATATTTCAGTATCACTGACTTGATGTCCCCAAGCCCCAAGATACAAGCTATTTTAAAATCTAGCTCTAACTGTATGCGTGTATTTATGAAATTGCCAAAGGGTGAGTGGTGAATGATCTATGTGGGATAGGATGTGAGTTCCTTTGTTAGATTTAAAGGCCGACAACAAATTTTTGCTTAACATTTTATTCACCATGGCACAAGATAGAATATTAAGAAACACCACTGAAAATTTTCATTGCCAACATGAAAATGAAGAGTATCACGTTATATATATATATAACCCTCTTTGTATATAATACACTGACCCTTCTGATTTGAAGAAAAAAAAAATTGGAAAATACTGAAGCAAACTGCCACTTGCTGGTCAAAAGTGGTTTTGCAGTTGTAACACTTGAAATTACTGAAGTACTGTATACTGTAGTAACACACACATTACAATACCATTACAATACACATAATATTACTGAAGACACATTTCCTCAGCCTTTGGTACAATGTAAGCGCAAAGATGTAGCTTTTTTGCTCCCCCCGATAGGATTTACTTTACAAGGACTTGCTTGTAATTGGGCTAAAATTGATAACAGAGCAGATGGGGGGAAATGATATATAATTTGAATGTGTATTTGTATTTTAAAACGTTTTATGATTGAATTTCAGTTGGTAGTTTTGAAAAATACATAAAAGTAATGCTTTATAAATATATATTATAAGAGGCCTATATAAAATTGAATTTGACCTAGAATGAGATGGAAATTTTCTTAAGTACTCTTAGGCACCACCTTTCTCTGATTTGATTCTTCACTGAGTCCTTTCTAAACAGTGTCTAAAAATATACTTCATAATGTATCAAATTTAATATTTCCTTAAAACATACTCACTATGAAAAAGCATTCAGTGTCTATAACTTTTGTGTCTCAATACTATATAAAAATATGGCTTCTCATTTCTCTTTTGGTTGGTTAGTATTTCTTTAGGCATTGAAGGGAGGGGTGTCCCCAGTTAAGAAGTGATGGCAAAAAGCAGATACCCGCTTGTGCATAATCCAGAGCATATAGAATCTGGTTGCTTAATATATCTCAAAGTGTAATATAAGTGCAGTGATTTTTTCTAATTGTTCTGTCTTCTCTGTGAATATCATATTGATATACATAATTTGTTACAGAATACACAATAGCCAAAATTGAAGACACATAAATACACTTAAGCTATAACAAAGCAAGAGTTTGATTTTACATAAAGCCAATGTGGGTTTTTAGATTGGGAATTGTCATGTTTGTTTGCTTTTTCTAAGGCTGGCTATGCAATAGAGTCTTACCATAAATGGCAAGGGTAGAAGTGAATCTGGAAGTGGACTTTCTCTTGTGTTACTTTTTCAAAATGTGGAAAAACAAAAAGAAAAACGAGTAAGTGTCCAATTGTCCATAGTTTCCGGGTCTGGGCCGGAAGATGTTTTTTGGAAGGGTGGGCTCCAGCTGCTGGCGGGCTTATACTAGGGTTTCCGGGAGGGCATCGGGGTTGTCAGTCGACAAGAGCTCCCAGATCTGCCACCGCTCTCGCTGCCAGTCGAGCCAGCTGGCTTCCCCTAAGTTCTGCTTGTCCTGCTCACTGGCTGAGAGGGAGTAGGCGCTGCTCAGTTTTTTTGGCCTGGTCTGATGTTCCCCTGAGGCCTGCTGGCCTCCTTCTTCCACAACTGTTTCTGAACCTTCTTCCTGCCTCTGGAGCCTCCACAGGGGAGGCTCTAGTGGCTGCTGGGCCGAGGTCGTGGCAGACTTCCCTGACCCTGGGTAAGGTGGAGGGGGGCGCCTGTCATCTCTACCACTCTCCTGAGGTCTCTGGTACACGGCTTGGGCCTGGCTTTGCAGCCAGGCCACATCCTCCTTGCCCTCGGCCAGGTCTTCCGTGCTATTTAAGGACAAAAATGGCTCAGACCTGGCTGCAGGCCGCCTGGACCCCCTGCCGCCGTCCTGGATGTGGGGAGTGCTGCAGACACGTGACACCGGAAGGTGGACATTGCACTGCTCCACGGTGGCCGCTGTCTGAGTCCTCCGAATTACCTGAGTGCCACTGTCCATTCCTGTGGTGCTCCCTTGACACCGAGGCCAATTCAGGGATAGGTTCCCTTGAGAGAGGGAACACAGCCTCGGTCGGAGGGAGCTGCTTTCAAAAATGTCACCATAGGAACCTGGAGCCGGAAAGGCAAGAACTGGGGTTAGTTTGGACAACTGCCTGAGGGATTAGCTGCTTGTTCTTTTCTTTTACATTACTTCCTTCTACAGCTGAAAATGCACAGCATAGCTTCAGCTATTAACTACCTAGCAAGAGTGATGGCAGGTTCTTTCTGATAGCAGAAGCGTTTACAGGGACACTCCAGAAACACACCTAGATTCTCACGGGCTTAGCTTAGCTGCCAAACTACATAACTGCCACGACAGCCTAGGCTTTAGGAAAAGAGCAGCAGTGAACTATTGGCCAAGCTTCGCATATTGAGGCAGAAAGCCCAAAGAGCTAGTGTCCCTTTCTTCTTCTCTTTTCAGTATTTTCTGAATGATGGTTGGCAAACAGTTCCCTTAAGAATACCAAAGTAGAGATAGGGAAAATACATTTTTAAAGGAGACGGTTTAAAAATGGCACTTCACCTGTCATTCCTGGGTCTTTGGATCCGCTTTTTAATGTTGAATGCCAAGTTCCCCAGATATTGAAAGGCTCCTCTGACATATCTAGGAAAGATAGCATGAAGGGGTCCACAACAGAGAAAGTTAAGAATAAGACCAATAAATATTATTACATTTCTTTGGCATAAAATATCGTACTCAAGGTTTACCAGATGCAAAACAATACTACTTAGATCTGGTTTTCAAGAAATTTGTTGTGTTGGGGATGGACCCATGAATGTTCTTTCTGTATCATGTTTCTGAGAAGCAGAGTTAATACATAGTAAATGTGTGTCATGACCCCCAGAACTCAGAACTTCTAAGGATGGACTTTGCATATACCCCTGGTTCAGGAGGTCAAGTGACTCTCCTAGAGGACCCAGGCAGCTCTGATTTCATCAAAAGGGTAAGAGGGAGGCAAGAGAAAAATACTGCTATGTTGGTAGCTTCAGAGATGAAAGAAACAGCCATGAAGCTTGGCCTGCAGAAGCTAGGAAGGGGCCGAACATGGATTGTTCCCCACATCCTCCAGACCAGAAAGCAGTTCTATGCACCCATGTGATTTCTGACTTCCCAAACGATAAGAGGGCTAACCTGTATGTAACTTCATTGTGAGTGATAACAGTAGTAGGACACTCACACAAGGCCACATGGACTCCAGCTACAGAAATACAGATGTACAGAGACAGTAATGCTAGATTCTGAACATCCCTCAGGGACACTGCCCTACTGCCACCAGCAGATTTGTTCCTGTGTGTGTTCCTTTCTCCTCCCTTCTCCCCACAGGTAGAGAACCACTGCTTTAGAGGGTATCAGAAGATCATAAGACAGACTAAGACATTCAAAGTAAGAAGAGACTAGAAGTGCCTGCAAGATTATGCGGCACTGATTAGCCAGGTAAATGTTGCAATACTGACTGCTTGTAGATTCACTAATGAACCAATACATGGGGCATTCATCTGGGCCTCTGCGGAGCTCAGTTATTCCTTTGACATCCTGTTAGCTGGAAGTGGCAGAACATCATTGTGACACCCACGCTAGTGCTTTTGTCCCAGGATGCTGACATTGTCTAGTTTTAGTACACTGCATTGTTACTGCATATGGTAGATTCAGCACTTTTTCTTTATAAAAGTGACAGAAATAATTGAGTGACATCTGAGACTAGCAAATAAGCAATGTGAATCCACTAGCAGGTACACAGAGGCTCCTCTGGATACTGAAAAGAAAAGATCGTTTGGGAACATGAGTGGCTTTTTGAGGCATGTGCTCACTTCACAAATATTTGAGAATCAAAGGTTGAAGGCACCTTCTAAGTCCAATGCCTTGGGGTCACCATTCCTTTTTCCCATCTTTTGTATTTAGCAGATACTCAGTAAATATTCTTTGAATTAGAGAAACAACAAACATGAAGAAAGTCCAACATGGCCCACCCGTGTTACAACCACAGGCAGGTGATTAAGTCATTGGGCTGTCACAGCCAGGCTTCAGTTACCTTTTCCAAGCCTTGGTCCAGGAGAACTTTCTCTTGACTTCGACTTTGGCGATGGCAAGTGGTCCAACAGTGTATAATGCTCTGGCACTTTATAAAGCTTCTCCGAGCCCCCCCGGGCCCTGTCTTCTTGCATAGCCAGCAGGGAGCGCTCAGACAGTACTGGGGAGTTGTTGTCATAAGGGGAGATGTCTCCACTGGAGGCCTTGTTGGAGTCTGTAGATGAATGCCTCCCTCCCATGGAAAAGGAAACTTCCGACTGAAGCATGTCAGGGCTCCTGGCACAAGATAAGACAGGTGTGTAAGTATGATCAGGTTCAGACATTACACAATTGCTAGTGGAGTATTTCGAAGACATGGACATGGAGGCGGAAATAAAAAAGACCTTTTGAGCAATGATCCAACAAATACAGCCCCATCAATAATGTGCAAACGTTTTTCTATAACACGATCACAAGATGGCAGTAAAACACAACAAATGTAACAAGACATGGCAGCTGGCAAAGGAGGGAGGGGCCAGAGGAGAAAAGGAAGTTCTGTAGTTGCGGGAGTTCAACCAGCAGAGGGCAGTAAATCCTCACAAATGGTACAAAACAAAGGTCAACTAGAAGGGTGGAGATGAAGCCATACAGGCCTGTGTTCAGCAACTCTGCCCGCTGGCAGAGAGGAATAAAACCTAAGAGGTTTAACAAAAACAGGATATAAATACAGATGGACCGCTGTCACCACCTTGCATCACTCATGTGCCTTCTGGACTGAAGCCTGACTACATTTAAGAGTTAAAGCCTGGGCAAAGGGCGGGTGGTGGTTGGCGGGGGTGGGGGTGGGGTGGGGGGTGGACTACTCAACAAGGAAAAGAAAAAGATGACTCTTTTTTGCCTTCCTCTGTCTCCTGAATTAAAACAACCCAGACAGGGACAATACTGAGTTAAAGGAAATTCAAGGACAAAAATGGAACAGAGGCTGAAGGAAAGGCCATCCAGAGACCGCCCCACCATGCCATCCATTTCATCTGCAAACAGCAAACCCCAACACTATTGCTGAAGCCAAGAAATGCTTGCAGACAGGAGCTGTCTCCTGAGAGATTCTACCAGCACCTGACTAAGACAGATGCAGATACTCACAGCCAACCATTGGACTGAGCCTAGGGAACCCAATGGAAAAGTTAGGGGAAGGACTGAAGGAGCTGAAGGGGTTTGTACCTCATAGGAAGAACAACAATATCAACTAACCAGATCCCTCAGAGCTCCCAGGGACTAAACCACCAACCAAAGAGCATACGTGGGCCAGTCCAAAGTTCCCACTGCATTTGTAGCAGAAGATGGCCTTATCTGGCATTAGTGGGAGGGGAGGTGCTTGGTCCTGTGGAAGTTTGGTGCCCCAGCATAGGGGGATGCAAGAAGGGTAGGTAGGAGTATGTGTGTAGGTGGGGGAGCACCCTCTTAGAAGAAAACGGGAAGAGGAGAGGGTTAAGAGATGTGTGGAGGGAAGACCCTGAAGTGGGATAACATTTGAAATGTAAACAAATAAAATGATTAACAAATAAAAGTCCCTCCCCCCGATAATCCAGACTTACACTTCATTGTTGTTTAAGGAAAACTTTTCTTTACCCTCTGCACACTTAGCAAATAAATTTATACTTTCTGTGATGAAGACAATGATGTTACTGGTGGAAATGTCTGTTTATGTATGAAGTGGTGGCTAAACCAGGAAATAAATTACTGTCATAAAGAACCGAGTATACGTGAATACACAGAACACGATTTTGCAAGGCATTATACTTCTGCGATGTAATCTATAGCATTATCTCACATACTATTAGCATCCACACTTATGAGTTGTCATAGCAACAGAAATAACAGCAAAAATGTAAATGGAACAGGAAAATGAGAATACCGGAAAATATCAACTGCGCATAGTCTTACCTGGAACCATCTTTATTTTCTACCTTCCTCAAAACAGTGGCCCTGACATCTTAAAGGGAAATGATCAAAGGTTGATTAAACGCTTCACAATGTGCTTCTGCCTCCCCACACCCCTACCCTATTTGCTTCTCTTTACTAGTCTTTGGTTTCCATTTGTTGCAGTTTTCCAAACAAATCCTTTGTGGTCACAAAGAAGGTAAACATACCCAGAGCAATCCTCTCCTAGCCAAATGGTTTTTGGCATGCAAAATGAAGGAAGTGGATTCATGGGGCCCTAGCTTTATCTCAGGTTTCCAGCAAGGGTTAGTACCCAGGGGAAAAACATCCTGGCATTTGTGATAGGCCATGCCTGTCCGAGGCAGCCTGGACCCTGGCTTTCTTGCTGAGGATATTCTCTACCCACACAGAATAACTAAGAGCTTTGCTTGCCTCCTCTTTGAACTGATATCACACAATCTTATAGGCAGGAGCCAAAGGATGGCCACGGGGATGATTTTCTAGACTTGTAGGCTGCCAGTGAATTTGAAGGAAAATAAAATCAAGAATAAGCTAACAGCTTCTGCTGGGAAGGTGGGGGGGGGTGGGGACTAAACACCATACCTAATTAAAGGGAAAAGAAACTCTTCTTAATTCTAGGTAGGGAAACAAATTCATACAAATGGGTAGTGGCCCATTGTCATGGAATGTGGCTCTTTTTGGGAAAGATTATGAACACAAAAAGAAGTGACTGTATTAAACTGGTTCAATTTAGAACCAGAAGGATCACAGATCAGATTAGTGGGCTGATTTTAGTAGTTTCCTCTTCTTCGGTGACATTTTCTTTTCAGTCATTAGTGAAAATCTCTTAGTTCCACTCGACAAGACTAAGTCATGGTTGCATATCTAGTGTTGGGAAACCATAGCCTTATTGGATGAGAGAGCCTCAGTCATTGTCCAATTCATGAGCCCACCTGAAACAATGTGCCGTTTGCACTTTGCCACCTTTTATTGGTGGGATGTGGGTTGGAGGTGGTTCACAGACACCACAATAATTTCAGCTTATGTGTTGCACATCTTTTCCTACCGGAAATGTAGATGACAAACATCCAGGGCAATGGTCTAAATGTACATTCAGTCAGGAGTTATGAGCATAAGTGAGAGACCTCAGGGAAGAAAAGTTTCTCTCACGACTTCACAATGCGAGCATTTAAGGTTTCTGTAGAAGGAGTAGATTTTTCTTTTTACCCAGTGTTATGAGGAGCTCTGTAATAAATAATGCACATCTCTCTGCTATGAGGGCTAGAAGGCTCAAAGGACACGGAGCCCTGTGTAAGCGGTTGCATCGATGCTTATGGGGTATCTGTATACTTATCACCCCAAACTCAGCTTACCACTCTTCCCATTGTTTTCCTTTTTCCCCCTCTCACATTGCTTCCTATGACACTGCTCCACTACACATACTTTTCCATGGTGCTTCAGACACTTCTAATGAAGCTGGCGTGCAGAGGGGAATTGTACTTACATGAGTTGTTGGGAAAATGCAGAACAGGCAATGTCATGTTTAGTGGTTTGGTGAAAAGGAAACAAAACAAGGGCAATCAAGAATAATTGAAACATGAACTCCCATCACTCTACTAGTGTTTCTTCCATTCTCGTTGTTCACATTGGATCTCCCAGAACAAAAGGAGAGAGGGCCCTTGTCCCTTTCCTCTTTCCTCCATGTCGACTTTGCAAAAGTTCATTTAGCAGCTGTGAAAGGAGAATGTATTCTCCCTAAAAGTGCTGCATCTCTATCATTTGGAAATATGCATTACAGCCTCCACTCTGGCCTTTGACCTGGTTGAATCAGCCATGGAGCCTGCTGCAAACTAAGCATGTGGGACACCGTGCTTGAAATATTTCAAGATGGCAACAAGAGGTTGCTACAACAAACAGGAGATCTTTTTGAGTACCATGCTGTTGCCTACGAAGCCATCTTTGCCTACTGAAATGAAAGCCTTGGGGTATGGCCAGCAGACTGTGTCTAGAAGATTCTGATACATGAAGGCTTTTAAGGGTCTCTTATAATCATACCTTCCTTCCCATCCCAATCCACATATATATGAGAGTGAGCTAAAGATCTTCTAAGAGTCAAGAGAGTACCAATGAAGATCGAGTTGTGGTGTTGACTCAACTGGAAGTCAATTTATGATTGTGACCTTGGTATGGATGAGCCTCAACTAGACAAAGCAGGGTAGTATACCCATCCCAGCCAACACTTAAGCCTCCTCTAGCCTCCATGTTCAGGACTCAGAAAATGGAGTGAAGCCTGGTTTGTGAGGCAGTAGGAGTTAGGGGATGTGGTTGAAGATAAGTTTTGGATATAGAGGCACACAAATTGTTTTACAGTTGAGGGCTTCCCGGTGGCTAATGTCACAGCCAGGGACACAGACAGTGCCATCTAATGACAGATGACCCTCTCCCTTTTTGTATTCCCCCATTGCTATATTCTAGCTATGGAAATGGGTACAATATGGGTCCACATTGGAAGCAGCTTGAAAATTATTTGTCATGTTGCTTTGGACTGTAATGTGGGTAACAGCTATTCAAGTTCTTTATATGGTAGAACTTGCACTAATCTAGTCTGGAATGTTTTTGCTCCTGACCTATGATTAGAAATGACCAAGAAAAACAGGGAGTTGGTTAAAATACCTTATTTGTCTAGTAGTCCAGGTAGTAAAGTTTGGACTTTGTGTAAAATTTATTAAGCACATGTATTTGGTGTGGTAAATTAATATTAAAAATCTATACTTTAACTTATAGTTAATGGCCACTTAAAATGTTTAAAAGATCTCCTTCATTTTGTATTCTTAGCAGAAGTGAGAGAGGTGTAGCCAGATTTGCTTATGAACTCTTGTCAAAAGAATTCCCAGATAGAGCCAGATATCATCCTCTTCAGAATCTGTGAAATAACCTTCACATGTGTTCTTTCTGATTTGCATACAGGACCCCAAAGTCTAAGAAGATTGTTCCAAGTGAGCATTAAGAAGATATCTGAGTACTTGTTTACAGAAATGACCAGCTTTGATGAGGGCAGCAGTAGCTGAGGCATTATCTCTAAAGCTTGGTGTGGCCTTTCTATGTTTTTGGATCTTAACAGAATGTTGGCTAAGTCACGTGGTTTTGAGTCCAAATGTGTCTAGCTCCTTTACTTTTCATACTCAGTGTACTGTGCATCAAGGGTAGGGTTATTGAGTAGATGGGCTGCCAGACAACATGGGTTTGTTCCTAAGCAGGGAGGGTAACTTGTTCGATTCATAAACCCCAGGACCATCCCCAGCATGCATGGCCAGTCCTAGCTAACCAAACATGAGATGGGCATGGAGAGTGAATCAACATTCTCACCCTTAGCTGGTCTCTCCAGGTCAGGGTGTAAACGCGCTGGCAGGGTACTGTGAGCAAGCCTGCACTGCGGCCGGAAATACAGAACTGGTTCTGTGAATAAATGAAGAACTCCAATTCAACTCTTAGTGTTACTGGCCCAGCTCATTGCTGAGCTGTCTAGTTGAGAAAGACAAAGATTTCAAAGGTATGCTGTCTTTGTCCTTGGCTCAGTCACTCAGTGGATACAGCCTGCTGGAATGCAAAGTTTGTGGTCATCTTGTGCACTATTAATTGCACCAGGAAGTAATCCATTGTCATAGCAGCATTAGAATTATGGAGATGCCCACAGTAATCATGCACCGGGCGGCAGAGCTTCCCTTGGTAGACTCCCGTGGGATAAAATACCTCTTTGAAGAGGTGCTGATGTGAATCTCACCTCTGCTCTGGATGGTAGAACCAGTACAAGATGTAGGCAGAAATGGCAATCTATTTTATAACAGTCCACAGAGTGGTAAAAGACGCCTTTAATTATGAGTGGTGATAGATTAGAATGAATGATCCAAGTGGTACTATGTTGATAAACTAAAAAAAAAATACCACTAAACTACAAGAAACCCATCACCCTTTCATAGTACACAAAGTTGATTTATGATTTGGGTGGCCTTCTCTCTATAAAGACCTTATAGTTCCTAACTTGTTTTTGGAACAGAGGTCTTCATCGGTAATCTTGATGCACTGGTCACAGGGGTTCCTATTTATTTTTTATAATTTCAATAAAAACAGTGAAAGACACTAACAAACATAATTACATTGAAATTTAAATATAGATGCATATGGGTTTGGTTCATTTGTGTCTACTTTCTCTCAAAATACAGTTAAGTTTGTTTTCCCATATGGGGAGGAATGAATGTTCTGTCTAGTTTGGTTGAATTTCTATTATATTTCTGGGACAACTATGAGGATTGATAGAAAAAAGGAAATTTTTCTTTACTGTGTTTTCGTTTGTTTATTGCTCTGAAACAAGGTCTCTTGCAACCAATAGTGGCCTCAAACTTACTAAGTAGGCAGGGCTGGCCTCAAAGCTCCTGATTCTCTTGTTCCCAACTCCCAAATGCTGAAATTATAGGCCGGGCTCCTTGGGTTTTCTGAAGCCCACATTTGAAAATGACAAGAATTATTTTTAGAATTAGTTTGCATGCCATAGATAATCCAGAGTCCCACTGGGTTTCATCTCCCCAGCTGTAGATTTACAGATCATGTTCATACGGGATTATGTTCAGTTATACTAGGCATTGCTTGTGCAGAGATCCAGGTGTCTGAAACACCTTAGTGAATAAAAGAAAACTGAGCACTTCAATATAAATACATTTTATGTAAGGGTCATTTCTCTCATTAGAACATTATAGAAGCAAAAAATTACTAAAAGAATGAAAAATAGGTATATTGAAACTTTTAACATTGAATTAAGCTTCAATGCATCGTTTATATGCAACAATGTTATCATTATATAATCTCAGGTTAACTTAACTAAAATCATTTCAAATTGTCACTTGGTCAACAGAAACTGTCACACTTAGTAATTGTCTGAATTAAAAAGGGACAAAGTGCACATTGTGACAACATAATTGATGGGTTGCCCCCATTTAGGGCAGGCTCACACATTTTACCATCGGCTTGCCATCGTGGGTGGCGAAGTAAGGTATTGGTTCGGGCTGGAGAGATGGCTCAGCAGTTAAGAGCACCCGACTGCTCTTCCAGAGGTCATGAGTTCAATTCCCAGCAACCACATGGTGGCTCACAACCATCTGTAAAGAGATCTGATGCCCTCTTCTGGTGTATCTGAAGACAGCTACAGTGTACTTATATATAATAAATAAAATAAATCTTTAAAAAAATGTTTTTCCTCTGCTTCTCCTTGTCTAGTGGGAATCAAATTTGATTTTGTAAAATAATTACATTACAATGGTGTGTTCATGACTGAGTTCATATTTCCTTAAATTTTGTGCCTAGATAGGTGTTTCCTTTGCCTGATCCTTGTCCTGACCCTGCTATAACACTTTTGTTTAGCTTTAGAGATCTTCATTCAACCTGCCTGGTCTTCTTAGATTAACATTCCATCCTCCTCTATATTCTAACATACATTCCTGAATCAGAGAGGGGAGTCTGTTTTAGGGACTTCTGAAGAAAAGAGCACATAATTCTAGCAAGTACATCAGACAAGCTGTTAAAAGGTGGGAAGCCTAGCAACTTTGGTACTGAAAATTTCTTCTAATTCCTTTAGCATACCACTTTGGTTGAAGCTGAATACCGAAGTGCGTGCGCACATGAAAAGACAATAAATTCTCTTTACTCTCACCCAGTTCAGATGTAATACACAAAAGGGAAAAACCCAAATCAAAACAAAACACCAGGCTGCCAAATATCAAAAAATATTTGTGCTTTCAAAACAGAAATAACAACAATAATAAATATTACCTCATTCTGTGGTTTACCCTGTTTCGAAAATTCATTTTGTTTCCCTCCTAATTAAACCTTGTGACATTTCCATTTGGCCATACAGGAATCTCAGCCTTTACTTATATATGTCAACTGGGGAATGGAGGCTTCAGGGGAAAGTCAAAAGTCTCCAGTGAATAAGGAGTTATGCTTTTAGACATGATGCCATCTCTTTCTCATGGGCCATATTTCGAGGTCATCTGTTAGCTAGAGATATCAAGGGAGACAGTGACAATGCCTTTTATACAAGAAGCCATTTAAACGAACCATATGGTGAAGTTCAGAGTAACCCAATAGTAACTTTAATCTCCAGTTAACAGGTGAGAAAATGGAGTCAGAGTGTCATCAATGAACGTACCTCTAGCACAAAAACTAATAAAATACAGTTGAATTTGAACATAAGGAGATCTCAATCACAACTGGGAGCTCGCATGCAGTGTCATAAATTACACAGACATAGCTGATTGGTGGTTAATTGACATGAGTACCACGGTAGCCAGCACCATCTGTCAGTTTGGGGTACTGTAATTTATAATCACTATAAATCTATAATTATAGGGATACTTAGTCACTGTATTCCTTTATCACTACTTTCTGATTTTAATGTCACCCCACCTACCTTAGCCTGCTATTTTCAGACACACCTGCCTACCTTCATTATTGTATCTTCAGGCTGATGGCAACTTTACTGTTTAGATGAAGTCCAGGAGTAGTGATGTGAACACCCAGACCAAGTCACTTCTTTACTGAGTTTCCAAGTGCACTGCAAGTGCTTCCTTCCCCCAGAAGCCACCATGAAACTGCAACTCACACCTTTTTTCTTTTCTACAAACCCCAATCGTGGATTTATAAGGCAGAATATTTGTGATACTCCTTTATCAACCCAAGGACACATGTTGAAGATCAAAACTCACACCACCTAAGTATCCATGGGAACTTAAACATAGAGAAACCAAGTTGTAGATCTCAGTCAGTTCTTTGGAGTTGGGGCTGCTTATTAGAATCAGCTGGGAAGCTTTGAAAAATCCCAATGACTGGACAGCAATCCAGAACAAATTAGCAAGCACCATGGTGATCGGGAGACTCACAACTGTTCTTTACAATCTTCAGGTGTTTGGAATACGCAAGTAAGTCTGAGACTATGTCTAAGTACTGGTCATCTTGAGTTCTGTTACATACCAAATAATATACCTCTCCCATCAGTTCTGAAAGCACATAAAGTCAAGAAAATGCCTTGGCATTTTAAGCTTCCTATTCTCCAACTGTAAATCACGGGCCAGTAGCAAGAATATTCAGGGGAGCTTGTTGGAAATACAGAATCTCAATCCTCTCCAATACAACTGGCTCAGAAGCACCTTACCAAGGTTTGAAGTGTTCCATGTACACCAGGAGTTTGGGAAGCGTATGCTTATAGCCCAAAGTGACCACCAACTGCTTAAGCCTCAGAAGGCCACTAAAATCAAATATGATTTGCACAGATATCTGTATTTTATATCATGGCATTAGCATTGGCCGTCTGGACTATTCTTTGCCTGTGTCTAGAGGAAAACAAACCAAAAGAAAAACAAAAAAAGTAATCTTCCTTCGCTTCTCCATTCTAAAGACTCACCCATACAAGGATTGGGAACAAAAGAGCACAGAACAATTACACAGCTTGGCATGGGCTTAATATGTGCACTTGGTCCTTCTAAGAGCATTTATATACCAAAAGCATTCATGAAAACCACATTGCATTCATGTCAATGGTTCTTTCAAAATCAAATGTACCTATCTAAATACTGCCACACAAAAGAAGACATTTGGACGGTCAAAAGTCCCCTTTTTTCAGGTTTATGCTTTTTTTAAATTTCCTACCATATAGCAACAAAATGTTATAAATGAAGATTAACTAGGGAGTTACAAATAGAAACATCACTTTTTTGTTTTCTTGCCCACAGTAGAGAAACAAGTGATATTATTAAAATTCTGGTAGCATATGGTTTGTTGGGGAGAAATGAGAATTTACACCTTGATGGGAGTTAGAAATCTAGAAAAAAATGTAAGTGCAGTTCCAATTCTCTGATATGAAAACAGGACTATAAAATGCAGGTCCATTTGTACTTTTTATAGATTTTACTTGTGCTTCTTGGAACTTGAATCCAAGCAGAACATCTCACTTGAACCAGAAATTTCCTTGATATTGATTGGCACAGAGATTGAGTTTTCTTACAGTGCATTCAAAAGACTGATCTGATTACAAGCCCTTCCTTGTACTGCTGGAATGAGAGGGAAGCTGTATTTAGCTGGGCTATTAATGTACGGGCCTGGAAAGAAGGAGATTAAACAATGTAGAATTCCATTTCATTAAATCTCCCTAAATAGTATAATTTTATTATCACCTGAAATAATTTGAAATGAAAAGTAATCACATTTGGCAATTATTTTTGAGAAGTAGCTGGAAATGTCTTGTTTTCAAGTTATATCCAAATAGACCCTATCTTTAAAAGAAATCTATGTCTGGAAAAAAAAAAGATATGAATTAGGCTAAGGCCTGTCATTGGTTCTAGGATTAAGGCCACCTTTGAAGACAACAGATCATGGGCAAATGTGTCCAAGACTTAAGGATTAAAAGCATAGCACACTGATACTGTCAAGAGAGAACAGAATCATCTCCTCCTGTCCTAAACTGAAGGTTGTGTGTTTGTATGATGACAGTGCTCCTGGTGGGTGTACCTGTATCTGGGCTTTTCCAAATGATCAGCACCTCCAAAACACTCTGCCTCTGTGGCAACTGCTGGAATTAAACATAAAATCTGAAAAAGGAACCCATTTTTGTGCTCCTATCAAGGCAACATGGTGGCAAGCCATAACTTACAGCATGCCTTGCATTTTCCTTATTGCAAACTTGTTCATTTTTATGAAGACAAAACAAGCTATAGATAATAACAGAGCTGGAAAAGTACACACGGCTCATTGTGCAAGGGCACTTAGGTCTCAGCAAAGGTTACTCTTGTGATTTGGAAATGGATTACTCCCACCTGTAAATTTGCACAAGGAAGACCCCCCCCATGCCCCAGAAAGCCTACAGGGCATTAAGCATTTAACATCAGGGCTTTTAACAGGCACGCCCAGTTTTTTGACATTTTAACACAACATTGTCACTGACAAAGTTGTGTTAGAAAGACAAAACTTTATAAAGCTTTCATAAGTTTGTGATTTTTGTATCGGGCTGAGTTCTTAGCTATTCTGAGGCACACACAGCCTGAGGACACAAGTTGGACATGCCTGCTAGAATCATTTATGCACATTATCTTCCTCTGAACTTCTTGCCAGTGGTTCAGCATTTTTTTTTCTCCCTGTGAACACAATCAGAAGTTTCCGAAGGTGCTAGCAAAAGTTGAAAACAAACGAGAAGTATCTGGGAAAGTGGCTTGGCCTTTGGTACGTCGATTAGACTAAAATAATTTCTGCTTAGCTAGGTTGATCAGAATTGCAAAAAAGAAAAAAAATTGTCAAAATCCTACTTGTATCACTCTGGATGCAAATATGGCTACTTTTCAATTTCTTTAGATATGGAATGAAAACCTTAAAATTCCCCAATGTGGCTCTAGCAGCCTCTAGAAGCTGGAAAACTTGCATACTCACGAGGATTGGGAAGCCTTTCTTCTGAGCAGGTAGTCCACAACATCCGGATCTGTCTCCAGAAGGCTGATCAGCACTTCATTCTGGAGATCTGGGGGAACCTGGAAGAGTCAAATGTTGAGGTATCAGTAAAAGCCTGCCAAAGATGCAAAGCCCCACCTCAGTAACTTTATGTCAGCACACACCAAGGCTTGGCATCCCCAAGAAAGCAGACTGATTTACTTGTTTAAACCGAAGCCTATACCAACCCATACAACATGTTTAATTCTCAGGACAAACTCAATTATCTCATAATCACTCTCCATCCAAAATGTCATATGCCTGGAAATCCAGTCTAGTCATTTGGATGCTTGTGCTGCACAGACAAGATTTTCCTGGCTTTGAGGAAGCAAACCCTCATGGGTAAGCGGAATAGTGTTCATGATTTATAGCTAAGTGAGGACACATTCTAAAGTTCGTGTGTTGAAGTATGCTGTGAAAATGGGCATAAATTATGATTGTCTTGAGATGTTCGGGAGCAGTCAGCTGATTAAGTTTTCATGCCCTTGAGCAACAGTCCTTAAATTTTAGGTCCACCATTTTAGTTGTAGGACTTTTGTCACTATACATTAGCAAGGACCTGTTGGTCTCAGTTTACCCATTTGTAAAATGGGAATAACAGTAATAATCCAAAGAGTTGCTAATGTAAATAAATGACTCATTTTGTATTGATAGTTTTCCACAATGCTTAGTCAATGATAAACACTCCAAAAAAAACCAACAAGAACAACAACAAGAAAAAACAAAACAATGTTGGCTTCCTCTCTGCACAGGCTATGATGATTCAACATCTGCCCTTTCTCGTTTATTGTTCCCAACCCCTACTGATTATTTCTCGAATCACAATTTCATGGACACCAACAGGAACAATATATATGATATACTTCTCCCAGCCTAACTGACAGTGCATCCAAAGCCAGTCTTAAGTCAGTCATGTGGAAATGTTCTATGGGACAAGATTGGACCCAGCTCTGACTTGCAGTTTTCTACTCCACAGACCCTGCTAGCTCAAGCAGAAGCAATTCAGGCTACGAGGAGAAAATCTACTTCTCACATGTAAATGCCGAGAGAGGAGTTCTCAAAAGCACAGGGACAAGTGTTTTGAGGCTAAGTGGTTGGAGGAAGAATTCGCCTTCTGCCTCTTGCACTACTCAATTGTCCTTGAGTTTAGAGAAGCTGGAAGCAATCTTCTTAACAAACACAGACATGAGAAAGGAAGAGAACGCCTTCCGTCTCTCATAAATCTGGTCCTCCTACTTATCCTGAATCCTCATGAATGAAATTGCCAAATTCTGGCCACATAGCTCAAAATCTCCAAGGTGAATCCAAGCCTATGCCTTGTCCACTCCCAGCCGTAGGCAGGAGGTCAGCTTGACTTCCTGTGTTTGTTACTTCTTCCCTCTCCTTCCATTCCAACTGCAGTGTGTAAAGTTCAAGCCTTCATTATCCCTTTGTAGTATTCATGTGTTAGCTATTAGCACCTTCCATTCCCCTCTTCTTAGAAAAGTTATATCCCAGTCCTCTCTGGAGAGCCAGCTACTCTCCAAACCTTGGCTCAAGGGTGAAGTGTACCTTAATTTAAGTTGACCATTCCATTCCCAGAGCCTGAGAAATAGACACGTGACTCTATTAGAGGCAACACAAAACCACGAGACAAGAGACAGATCCTCCAGCCTTATATAGCCTGAGCATTGTGATGACATTTCAACAAATAATGACGGGGGCAGTGGGTAGATTTCGATAGCATTTGTATTCTTGGTGAAACTATATGCCCGATGTCACACTTAACTTCCAACTCTCCAGTCATCTGAACATTCAAATTCCATAAAATAGTTTGTGTTTCTAGAGGAAAAGGAACATATATACAGTCAATGGGCCTTTCATGTGGTAGCTTGCTAACTTGAACCCAATTTCCTTAAACTATGCATCAAAGTTTGCCACATGGTTCGAAGATATTCACTCAAAACTCTTTTTATCCCTACAGCTGAAACTACATCTTGCTGAAACTACATCTGGCTTGCCATCCTAAATAGGTAGTTCCCATGTTCACCTCTAGCAGGGGTTCAGATATCCTCTAGTTCAGAACCACTATGGTTTTCTCTCTGGCACTCTCCTATGTCCATTCTTTTCATTCATTGCATCGATATTTGGTGAATCCATGCAGAGTAAATAACAGGAAAGGAATTTTAAGGATTCAGCTATAAACCAAACAGACAAGAATCATTGTCTGTGTGGATCTGGCAACGAACCTAGGGAAATGGGCATTGAACAAATACACAAGGAAAGCATAACACGAGTCCTGTAGAGAACAGCAAACAAGGGTGACAAATGCTGAAAGAGGTATAATATTAAGTGGGACGATTATGTTGTGGGAAAATGACATTTTAGGGGGAAAAAACAAAGTAAAGTTGGAGAATATTACACCAGGCAGAAGGAAGAAATTAATGTCAAAAGTCCTGAGTCTGGAACAGTGAGCTTCTAACAAGACTGGAAGAGTGAGGAAGAAGTGGGTGGTAAGGGCGAAGCAGGTAGCCAGGGCCAGATGTTACAGAGTCCTTTTGATCATGGTTCCGACGGCTGCTTTTGTTCAAAGTGAGTGGGGTGCTCCTAGAGATTGCAATCTGATGACTAACACAATTGTTATCAGTCTGGCTTCTCAGTGGAAAGTGGATTGAATGGAAAGCCAGGGTTGAAGCAAGAAAAATTAACAGGGACAACTGCTGAGTTCTAATCAGTAATGCTGGTGCTGAACCAGGATGGCAAGATGATGCTGACAATTAAGCTAATTTATTGGAAGGAAAGGAAGATAATGAGAGTCAGAAATGTTGGTTTCAAGTTGTGTGGCTGGGGGAACAAGATGGAGAAGCTATTGATTGAATTTGAGATGCTAAGGGAGGAGAAGCTTGGGTGAAGTTCAGGATACAATAATGTTGATAAGTCTGTGAGACATCCAAGTGGAAGTTTCTAGTAGGCAGCCAGAAATGAGGATGTGGAATTCAGTTTATAGGTCCTGTCTGGGCATAGAAATATGAAAGACATGTACAGATGGCATTTAGAGCTCTATGATAAAAACAATGATCTGAGAATTAAAAGGGAATGAGAAGAAAAAGTGTGGGTATTTTAGAAGAATGATTGATTGCATTCTCTTACAATATTAGATAAATTAAGCAATTAAAATCCTATCATTTAAGTGCATGTTCCAGTAAGTCTGATCAAAGAGACATATATAATCATATCCATTTTAAGAGTAATAAATAATTTTGAAATGAGAAATATTTTTATTTTTTTATTTTCATGTATTTGATGTGTGTGAGTGTGTATGTGAAGGTCAGAGGATGAGGTCGGTAATCAGATTTGTGTTATAAACAACTTCACTCACTGAGCCATCCTGTTGGCCCCAAGAGAGAGAATTAAGAAACAAAGGAATAGCATCTGGGCATTGTGGCATGTATTTGTAAGCTGAGAGGGAAGGCATAAGTGTGAGGCCACATATGGGCTACATATTAAAGCCTTAAGTCAAGGGAGCAAGGTGTGAGGCTGTTCAGTGGAGGAGTGCTTGCTCTTCATGGGTCAGACCCGAAGATCGATTCCAAGCACTGGCAAAAAGATGAGCAAAGCAAAACCGATATGAGCTAAAAATGTATATCTTGACCTGAGGTTTATAAAAAATATCTAGGGGAAAATTAGGAAAATGCTCGCATGATCACACAGTTAAGTCATTTAAAATTTGTTATGCTTAGATATGTAATATATCGTTCTGGTACAAGCACCAATCTGTTCCCACTGAAGAAGAAACAAGAGTGCATGCCTGTTCTGTGGAGTGATACAAGTACTACAGTCTTGAGTCCCTGAAGCTATATGGTTTGTCTAATGACAAATCAGTGTGAGGAATCAGAATAACAGGCACTATTCTCATAGGTTGCAGTAAGCGTCATTATTTAAAAGATAACGTGCAGTGCATTTGGTTGAAGTCTCCTGCACTTTTGAGTTTTTACTCATTCAACGAGGTTTAACTGCCAGGAGATTCTAATTGTTGAGGGTTATTTTACGTAGTAGACATGACTTTTCCTTGGTAACAAATGCACATAAAATGGGACAGGGCTATAAATCTATATATAGTTTCTCTCTGAAAGTCCCAAGATAGTATTTTGGCTTGGAAAAAGGATTTACATACACACACGATGAGATAGTTAAGGATGTGACTCCACAACTTAAAGAGCAGACTGTCTTCTGTAGTCTGCAAAATGAACTTGAGTGCATAGAATTTATTAACTGTATTAGTTCCTTTAAATCCCATTTCTTTTTGTTACAGAGTGATTTAAAGAACTTTTTAGAACTCATAATAAAAGAAACATCTTTTTCCTTGAGATAATTGGTGGAAAAAATGGATCCAGTGGGGCAGGAAAAGGTAAGGAGATGGAATTGATGTCCTGAATGGATTTTCAAATGGATTTTCATTGTAAGCTGCAACTGGCATTCTTTCCAGTGACTTCTCATTTTCTGTATTTGTACTTTTCATTTACTACCATTTAATAAATATTTAAACTCCAGGCTCAATTCAATTGGATAAACATTAATTTGCCATTAATTTAGGGACTTCATAAGGAAGCAAAACCCCAGTAAATAAACTACAGGCAGCAGCTTCAGAGAACGGTGTGATACCTAGGCTCTTCACTCTTACAGAGGTAAGCACAAGTGTTTCCTAGCAGTGTTTTTAACTCAATTTGGGTTTATTTATTAAGTCCTTAAATTAATAGTAAATGAATGTTCATACAAGCTGGTCACTTCTGCTGACTATCACAGGAGTGGAGTTGCTGTCCAAGAAGTATCTGACTCCACAACCCTGGAGGTCTGGTTCTGGTTGTGCTGCTCATAATTAAGGCAAACTGGGACATGTCCAGGTCCTTCCTATGCTTGCATCTGCAATCCAGTGTGCTTGCCGTACTAGTCCTGTTTTCCTTTAGAACAAGTTATCACAAAGGTTAACACAGTATTTAATGGAAGGAGGGCTAGTAGTGAAAAAGCTTCATTAGAAATATATACATGGTTGGGGATTTAGCTCAGTGGTAAAGTGCTTGCCTAGCAAGCACAAGGCCCTGGGTTTGGTCCCCAGCTCCGAAAAAAGAAAAAAAAAAGAAAAAAAAAGAAAAAAGAAAAGAAATATATACATTAAGATAAATGTAGACATCGTGAAGAAGGATAATATCACAGCTCTACAACTGCTGTGAACTTGAAGCAGGTCCTTGTACTCTCCTCACTTATGTTGCTTCTTCTCCATCAGAACATGTTTTAGTTAGGGTATCCATTGCTATGATAAAACACTATGACAAAATTCAACTTGTGGAGGAAAAATTTCATTTGGTATACAACTCTCAGGTCACAGCATCACTGAGGAAAGTTAGGGCAAGAATTATAGATGGCACTTAGAGGCAGAAACTAAAGCAGAAGCCATGGAGGAGTACTGCTCGCTGTCATTCTAGTGTGATTTTATATCAAACTCAGGCCCTCCTGCCCAGAAGTGACTTTTCCCATTGGACTGGGCTCCCATCAATTAATAATCAAGAAAAGGTCCCATAGGCCAATCTGATTGGGGATGTTTTCTCAAAGAGGTTTCTTCTTTCCGAAAGATCCCAATGTGTGTCAAATTGACAAAAAGTTAACCACATCAGAGCTCATGACTTGTTACTGGAAGAAGGAAGGTCTCCTGAAGGCAGAGATAGTCTCAGATGTAGACTTGGACTGTGGTAGGCTCTACTAGTTACTCTTACTTAACAGTAGGGTAAGTTCATATGTGCAATACTGATTAACCTCTCCAAGGCACCAAGCTTCTGGAAAAGGTTTTCCTTTATATTGAAATATAAAATACCTTGGTGTAACTCTGACCAAGCCAGGGAAAGATCTGTATGACAAGAACTTCACATCTCTGAAGAAGAAATTGAAGGTCTCAAAAGATGGAAAGACCTCCCATGCTCATGGATTGACAGGATTAATATAGTAAAAATGGCCATCTTGCTGAAAGCAATCTACGGATTTAATGCCATCCCCATCAAAAATCCAACTCACTTCTTCATAGAGTTAGAAAGAGCAATTTACAAATTTATTTGGAATAACAAAAAAAACCCCAGGATATTGAATTATTCTCAACAATAAAAGAACTTCTGGGGGAATCATCATCCCTAACTTCAAATTGTATTATGGAGCAATAGTGATAAAAACTGCATGGTATTTGTACAGAGATAGACAGGTAGATCAATGGAATAGAATCGAAGACCCAGAAATGAACCCACATACCTATGGTCACTTGATCTTTGACAAAGAGGCTAAAACCATCCATTGGAAAAAAGGACAGAATTTTCAACAAATGGTGCTAGTTCAATGGGCAGTTGCAAATTGGTCCATTCTTATCTCCTTGTACAAAGCTCAAGTCAAAGTAGATGAAGGACCTCCACATAAAACCAGATACATTGAAATTAGTAGAATAGAAAGTGGGGAAGAGCCTCAAACACATGGCCACAGGGGAAATTTCCCTGAAGAGAACACTTATGGCTTATGCTCTAAGATCAAGAAATGACAAATGGGACCTCATGAAATTGTAAAGCTTCTGTAAGACAAAGGACACTGTTAATAGGACAAAAGAGCAACCAACAGGTTGGGAAAAGATCTTTACCAATCTTACATCTGATAGAGGACTAATATCCAATATATTCGAAGAACTCAAGAAGTTAGATTCTATAGAACCAAATAATCCTATTAAAATTGGGGCACAGAGCTAAACAAAGAATTCTCAACTGAGGAATATTGAATGTTGGAGAAGCACCTAAAGAAATGTTCAACATCCTTAGTCATCAGGGAATTGCAAATCAAAACAACCCTGAGATTCTACCTCACACCAGTGAGAATGGCTAAGAACAAAAACTCATGTGACAGCAGATGCTGGCAAGGATGTGGACAAAGAGGAACACTCTATTGTTGGTATGACTGCAAGCTGGCACAACCACTCTGGAAATAAGTGTGGCAGTTTCTCAGAAAATTGGACATAGTATTACCTGAGGGCCAAGCTATACGACTTTTGGGCATATACCCAAAGATGCTCCAACATATAACAGGGACACATGTTCCACTATGGTCATAGCAGCCTTATTTATAGTATCCAGAAGCTGGAAAGAACTCAGATGCCCTTCAACAGAGGAATGGATACAGAAAATGTGGTACATCTACACAATGGAATACTACTCAGCTATCAAAAACAGTGACATCATGAAATTCATAGGCAAATGGATGGAACTAGAAAATATCATCATCCTGAGTGAGGTAACCCAATTACAAAAGAACACACATGATATGCACTCAATTTTAATGTTAGCCCAAAATCTCGGAATACCCAAGATTAAATTCATTAAGCCACATGAAGCTCAAGAAGAAGGAAGACCAAAGTGTGGATGCCTTAGTCCTTCTTAGAAGGGCGAACAAAATACTCACAGGTGGAAATACGGAGACAAAATATGGAGCAAGAAAGGCCATCCAGAGACTACCCCCCTTTGGGATCCATTCCATATACAGATACCAAATCCAGACAATATTGCTGATGCCAAGAAGTGCATGCTGACAGGAGCCTGATATAGCTGTCTCCTGAGAGGCTCTGCCAGAGCCTGACAAATACAGAGGCAAATGCTTGCAGCCAACCACTGAACTGAGAATGGGGTACCCATTGGAGGAATTAGAGAAAGGACCGCGGCAGCTAAGGGGTTTGCAACCCCATAGCAAGAACAGTATCAACCAACCAGATACCCCAGAGCTCCCAGGGACTAAACCACCAACCAAAGAATACACATGGAGTGACCAATGTCTCCAGCCACATATATAGCAGAGGATAGGCTTGGAGGGCATCGAGGGGAGTTGAGGCCCTTGGTCCTGTAAAGGCTTGAGGCACCAATGTAGGCGAATGCCAGGGCAGGGAGGTGGGAAGTAGTGAGTGGGTGGGTAGGGTAGCACCATAATGGAGGCAGTGGGTGGGGGGATGGAATAGGGGGTTTCTGGAGGGGAAAACAGGAAGGGGGATGCTGTTTGAAATGTAAATAAAGAAAATATCCAATAAAAATGGGAAAAAAAGAGAAAAGGGGTACACAAGAAAAAATATTTTTTCTTTATCAAACAACTCTTTATGTTGAAATGAAAAAAAAAAAAAACCCCAAAACCAAAAACCCACCTAGTTCAAAATGATCCTTCACTTAATTCATTGTTTGCCATTGAAATTTCAATCAGATTTTAGTCAAGGATTTGGTAATTTTAGCCATTTTCTAGGGGTACCATTTATGGTTGTGTTTATCTGGAGCCTCAACTCCTTAGATTTTAATGTGTTCTTCCAAAGCATAATGTTATTCCAAAAATCAAAAGAACTTTGTCCTCCCTCGCTTCAGAGAAAAAATGTAAACACTGCACATATGAAGGAATAAAACTGTCACAATTAAAATCTACCCTATCAAATTAAAAATGAAACCTTGAATGATTGCCTAGAGTCTAACTGCTATGAGGTAGTTTATTCCATAAACCACCAAGAGGGAAAAAGTTTTCTCCATAACAAACCATTAGGTGCTCCCTGAACAGCAGTTCCCAGGACCAGCCCTACCATATATGCCAGTGCGTGCTCCCCAGCAACCCAGCCCTTTGCACTTGACCAAGAAGAATTCTTTGACATTTCAAATTCTTAACACTCCCCAGGAAAAGTAAATGCCACTGGAAGTCATGATCAGTACATTTTAGCTAACAAGCTGAGAGGAAATCACTTCGGCTGTGAAGGATTGCAAAAGCTCAAATAAGGTCAAAACTGATGTGAAACCTTTTGTGTGACTCTGTCGTGACAAGTGGCTCATTATTTTAGGAGGATCTGGGTGTATGTGAAGGTTCAGGAGGAATTCAATTTGGTAAATATTTCTTTGCTTTTGTTTTTTAAAACAGTTTCTCAGTCTGTATGTACCTCAGGCCTGGAACTCACCATATTGCCCAAGGTGTCCTCAAACTCATAGAAATCCTCCTGACCCGGTCTTCTGAATGTTGGCGTTAAAGGTATAATTCATAACACCCTGACTTTACTGAATATTTCTAGAATTTTTTGGAGGGGGGGGATAATTGAAGAACCTTCGTGAACAAGCACAGTGAAAGATCCAAAGAGTTTGTCCAAGGATTCCAAGGATGACGCAAGTTAAAAAAAGGGGGGGGGGGAGGGAGAGGCAAAATTAGCAGTGCTCCATGGCAACAGGTAAAAGGCAATAGAAATAGGTCAGGAGTAATGATTTGTTCTCTCTACATGGATATGATTTCAATAGAAAGACAAGGACAGGTGAGAAAAGCACCAGCAGGAACTCAGATTGGCTACGGGAATACCTGCCTGCTTAAACATGTGGGGAGTTTTACTCTCTTGGTATAGAAATAGAAAGCATATACAATCAAAGGAATGCATTGCCTTGGGGGTGGTTTCTTGTTTGATAACTTGGATGAGAGCCTTTGAATGACACACAAAGAGATTCTAGAGAAATGCAATCCACACCAGGGAATAAAAAGAACACAAAGCAAAATTTGTCTCCCAGCTGAGATTGTGGGAACCTCACCATAGCTTCTGACCTTTTACAGATTAAATTTTTTTCATAAAATATATTTTAAAATATGGATTGCTTCATAAATTTGCATGTCTTCTGACCTTTGCTTTTGGTTGTGCACATTTAAAATTTCCCAAGTGCCCTTATTCCTTATGCAGCTTCAGCTGACAAGCAAGGCAATGAGAATACGCTTCTTTCCCACATCTCCACTGCACCCAGGACATCTCCAGGGCATCTTCTCTTCCTTGCCCTTTCCTAAAAAATGTCTTGGTTCCATGTAATATTAGCCTTTAGCACAAGCCTACAGCTTTCTCCACTCAACTCCGAAATTCTCATTCATGCCAAGAGTAAGGAGTTATTTTCATTGGGATCTCCCAGCATCTCTCACAGAAGCACCAGCTTGCAGACCAAGTAGTGTGTTAAGGATTGCTTCAGTGAATGCTTTTTACTTGGGATACCAACAAGCCTTTCTGCAAACAAGTGATTCTCATCTTCTGTTTCTGGAGTTTGCAGAAAGTACCATTTTATGTTAACCAAAGTTGAAATCGCTGTTGACAGACATGGAGCACTATGATGTAGAAGTATCGGAATTCTGGGGGTAGGGCACTGGACCAAAACAGTAATAAAAATACATTTTCTTTTCCTGAAAGTAGAGTCAAAGTATTCAAGACATAATTACTGAATGCTGTCTTCTGCCAAGTACTTTCTAGATGATGTGGGTGTCAGTGAATAGAGCAACCTGAAATCTCTCTTTTCATCGGGTGTCATAGTGCATGCCTGAATTCTTAGCACTGGAAAGGATGAGGCAGAAGAAATGTAAGCTTAAGGCTAGCCTGGAGTATACAGGGATACTATGTATTCACAAGCAAACAAAAATACATGCCATTATAAGATTAGTATTTGGTCTCAATGCTCACAATAAAGAACTTAACTGTGGAATCAACTAAAAAGCTATCAATGTGGTCAGGTAGTCATGGTGCACACCTTTAATCCCAGCACTCCCAAGGGCCAGGCAGGAGGATCTCTGTGAATTCAAGGTTGACATGGTCTGGTCTACGGTGAGAGTTCCTGTACAGCTAAGACTATACAGAGAAACACTGTCTCAAAAAGGCAAAAATAAAATAAAAAGTTATCAGTGCTATGGAAAGAAAAAAGGAAGCATAGGGAAAGGAATAGGAGTGTGCACACGTGCTAGCAGGTAACAATGGTATTTGTGATGGCCAGTTGGCATTTTTCCGAGGCAGCACTTGAATGTATATGATAAACAGATACCATTTTACTTAAGTGTCATGATAGTAGGGGTTGGATTTTTGCGCCCAGTATATGGCAGTCTTGTGCTACATGCCTCTTTTAAATGACATGTGCTACATGTCATTTCTAAGTTTCAAAACAGTCATGTAAAGTAGGCCCCTTAATCTCATTTTTTAGAGAAGAAAGATGAAGGCTTAGAGAAATTAAATATGGGTTCAGAGTTTATAACACACACACACACACACACACACACACACACACACACACGCAGAGAGAGAGAGAGAGAGAGAGAGAGAGAGAGAGAGAGAGCGCTCAGAGGCAATCTGAATTTTGATAACTAAGCCCTAAGCTCATGACCTTTCTACCCATTTCCCAATATGTGGTTTCCTTAGGCACGATAGGAATCTATATCTCCTGAAGGAATTTATTAGAAAGTGCTGATTCCTGGGCCCTGTGCTATTCCATTCAGTCTTCTGGAAAGTAGCCTAGGAATCTGAATGTCTAACAAGATTCCTTGCAAACTCTGTTGTAGTGAAGTTTGAGCACTACTTCTATAATCTTTGCTCAGGACTTTGTGAGGAAGCAGGCTGAGATAGTGTCTTAAACGATAACCTGGGCTGACATGGAATTCACTCTGTAACTCAGACTGGCCTTTAGCACCCCGAGAATGATTTTACCTCAATCTCCTAAGTAGTAATATTATAAACATAAGCTGCTACATCGCACTTTGCCTGTGACCTTGAAGATTGTCAGCAGGTCCTATTTCCAAAGATTTACAAGCAAGTGGCTAATCTGACTACTAAAATAAACAAAAGCCCCACATTCTTATGGTTTGAGGGGACAGAACTCAAGAGCCCCATACATACAAGGTAAGAACTCTGTCATTTAGATATAGTCTCAGATGCAAATTTAGGTGACTCTAATACAGTGAGCCAAAGCCACGTTCTGTTTTACCTTTTCCCAATTCCTATTAACTCAGATTCTGGTCACGTAGGAAACATTCTCAGCATTAGAAAATGAAGGACATTCAGAACAACATTTAGATCACTGGTAGATTTCTTGGGGTTTCTAGATCCTTTTCACCAATTGTGTGGAATGACTTCTTGCATGGTACTTTGTGCTTTTAAGGAAAAGCTCACAGGTCTCTCTGCTAATAAACCTTCATTACTAATGTCAATAATAGCAGTTTATCCCCTTTCTAGCTCATAAACCTCGCCAGGAACTATGAAGAGTCAGCTAACAGGTTCTGTCTGTCTACCTTCATCACTGTTTGGGACAGCAATTACTCTAAAAGAATTAAAAAAAATGAAAGTACCAAACAAAATTTTATATATATATACATATATATGTATATATAAATATATATGTATATATATGTATATGCACAGACAGTTGGATATTTATCCACTAATATGTATGAACTTCCACTATCCTTGGCATAATTAAAAAGAGTCTAAAAGACACTGCACTGCAAGAGAATTAAAAAATGTGATGAAATTAATTTTCTTTCTAGGCTTTTAAGAAATAAAAAAGGAGTCAGTTCTGGAGCACTGAACCACACAGATGTTAGACCTTAAAAAGGATCTTGGATAGCATTCAATTAATACTAGTTCATGATAACTAAAGAAAAAGAAATCAAAGATGAGGTCATGTAACTAACATAGCAGAGACAGGATTGCAGTCAAATTTTCTGGTTCCACTTTATCTTTACAGACCCTGATTTGGGCTCTATGGCCTTCTCCGTTCTATTTCTTCTACTCTCCTTTGTTTTCAGTATAGTCTCCACAGTCCATCTAAGGCAATCAGACATGATTATACCAATGGTTAACTTATGTTAAGGAAAGTATACTTAATTCTTGCATGCCCAAACTTTTCCCATAGGTAGGAGTAAGGACTTGTGAGAAAGAAATCATACATCACACAGCTACTATCAAGTCACTCATGAATCTAATAAGTGTTTATCTTACTTCTACCATGCCATTGGCACAGCAGTAATAACTACGTGGACCAGAAAATATTACATTTTAGTGAGGATAGACACAGCAAAAGAGAAAAATTAGCAATGTTCTCCGTTAGTAGTGGGGACTTCTAAGGAAAAAAAGAAGAGGGTGAATATGAAGTCTGGGTGGTCTCAGTCTCTCTCTCTCTCTCTCTCTCTCTCTCTGTGTGTGTGTGTGTGTGTGTCTGTGTGTGCATGTGTGTGTGTCTGTGCGTGTGTACATGTGTGTGTCTGTGTGTGCGTGCGTGTGTGTGTGTGTCTGTGTGTGCGTGTGTGTGTGTGTGTGTGTGTGTGTGTGTGTTAGCAGTAGGCAAAGGAGCCCCAGCAGGAATAGTAGCATGAATGTGGAGGCATTGGATTTTAGTTTAGCTCATCAAGATGGGTTTCTTAAAGAAACAGAAACTAGAACGTTTGCACATAAAATATTCATTATTGCAAGAGAATCTTAACATGGATAAGTGCAGAAAATGATAAAAATAACACCAGGTTTGGAAAGTATCACAAGAGACAGAATCCTGATGTTTTGCTGCTGCTGTGATCATTCCAGGTGGCAGGAAGTAGAGGAAAGAGGGATGACATAATTAAAATGACCTCCGCTTTTCAAGGAGATCAGGAAGCATTTGGTTAGTGTCTGAGGTGAAAAAAATTCCTGATGGTTTGTGATTTTATATAAAGGAAAACTTTGCTTCCAATACAGAATTTAGAGACTAGAATTAAGATTGATGAGAGATATTATTTTGTTAAAAAGAAGTCCACAGAACATGAAGTAATGCCAAGACAACTTGGCAAGATGGTATGTGACTTAAAACTTGATGAAAATATTGAAAACTTCAGACATTTGATTCATCCAAGTATGTAATTAACTATGAAGATTTGGACTGAAGTGTGAAATTTATAGAGTTGATGACTAATTCAACATTTTTTGAGAGCTTTCCATGTGCAACCCAGGGACAATGCTTCAGAGGCACAATGGGGAGTGTTATAACAAGATGCCACTGTTATTCACTCTGGTAAATGCGTTTCCTCTTCCGTCTTGGCTTCTATCCAGAGCACAGCTCCCAACTGCCCTTGCAGTTAAATATGATCTGTGGGCAAGTTCTAGCCAAGAGATTTGAGTATGTATATTGGACACTCCTTTAAGGTATACTTTAAAAGCCTAGATATAAAAGAATCTTGCACTACAAGGATCTGGGATTACCAAGTCACCTTCTATGAGGCAGTCTGCCAAATGTATGATAAAACATTATGATACTTATATCTCAATTGCTAAAATACTGAGATCCAAGGCATCTCATCTTATCAAATAAATATAATTATTAATTAACAATTGGACAGAGTTTTACCGTCTGTAAAATTCTTTCTCATAGTAAATGATTCTGGCCATAACTTTAAAAATGAGATTCGTTTCCATTTCATATGAGTTTAATTAATGCTTGGGGGTACTGAATAACTTGGTCTCAATCATACAGGTAAGACAAATAGGGAAGCTATTACAAATTACGGACATTTAAATCTTCAAAATAAATGGGTATAGGAGAAACATGGCAATAAAGCAACTGTTAAGCATATGATAAGTATGGATAAATTCTTCAGGAAATTCAAAAGACGTGGCTAGCATTCTAAGTTGACAGAGACACAAAAGGTCCTAATGAAATAATCCTCAACCTTCCTAATGCTGTGACCCTTGAATATAACTCTTCATGTTGTGGTGATCTCCAACCATAAAATTATACTGTTGTTACTTCATAACTAATTTTGCTGCTGTTATAAATTATAATACAAATATTTGTGTTTTCCGTGGTTAGGTGACTCCAAAGGGGTTGTAACCCCCAGACTGAGAACCACTTTTCTAGTGGAATAGGCAGGCTTTATTGGATTTGCAAATTCTAAAAGAAAAATGTAGAACCTTCCTGTAAAAAATTAACATGCAAACTGAGTAAAGAACAAAAATAGAAGAAAATTGGCTTTTGTTCTGATGTTTCAAGGGATGTGTGAACAAGCAATGCAGTTTTATGATAGAAAATAGGAACGGGTGATTTAATACAAATGAAAAAATAAATAACTGAGTGCCTACAAGATGAAGAACCTTCCATAAGTGTATGGAGGATACAGAGAGGAGATAACAAGGACACAGTCCTTGCTGTAAATGCACGTATAATCTACTAGAGGAAATGGTCATATATGAGTGCAACACAATGCTGAGCAAGATAAACATAAATAAGAATGGCAATGTGCTTCAAGAGATTGATAAGTTGGAAGCAATATGGGAAAAGAAAGGTGCCATTTCATACAGGAGGTGTGGTGTCAAGATTGACCTTGAAGAAATCATGTCACCATGGTTGGTTATGGACAGATGAATTCACAGAGATAACAGAATTCCAAAAGTCTTTTATTAATAGTTTGAGCAAGAACTACTGTGACTAAATCTTTATGTGTGATTATTATTTAAGGGACAACAAGATGGAGTTTATACTTCCTATATGATGGCTAGGACACAGAAACAAACTTTTGTAGGGACATCAGAGTAATAGAAATTTCTACTATTGCCTAACATACAATGGTTTATTCATAACCAGCACAGCAAAAGAGAAAGTGACAAACCACCACAGGCAACTGAAAACAAATCCCAGAGATGTATCACTAATGAAGGACAACGTACCATGAAGAGGGCTTCATAATTTTCAATCATCTTCTGTACCACAGCTATGATGGCTGTGCTCTCTTCAGCTCTGGCTGAGCTCTGGACAGAATATTCTTTGTCTGATGACTTCTGCTTGTGGAGCAGGTTGGGTCCAAATATGGTAGCCAAGTTCAGAGATGTCATTTTGTTCCCAGTGACCTATGGGCAAATAAAACACAAAGATTATTCAATTTTATGTAGCTCTTTAAAATTGTGGGTGATTCAGTAAGCTGTGATATATTTTCATTAATAATTTTTCTTTGCATGAAAAATATCACCTTTATTAGAATCAAAAAAGGCATGGTAATATTCCATTTGATTCCTATTTTGGATTGAGGATAACATTTCAGTAGTCTTCTTATTAGCACATTGAGTAAACTATTGCAATCCTTAAGTGTTTATTGTAATATTGTAATTCTATTTAACATTCCCAATCCATTTGTTTTTTAAAAAAATATTGATATTCACCAATCACCTATCAATGTGTCTCTTTATCTGTCTGTTTATCAATACATAATATCTTTGCTGGTCCATCTGTTCAGCATATTCCTACCCTAGGCTTGACAATTTTAATTGGTCAAAATTATTTTGAACATTTATAGCAACCATTATATAGCATAGTCCATATTTTAGAGGGCTCATATTCTAAGAAGAAAATATATTTGTCATTCCCAGGTAGTGTTTACAAAGAATAAACCTTATCAACCCCAGAGACCAAAGGGCATTCATACACACACACACACACACACACACACACACACACACACACACACACACAGAGTCGGGAAAAAGGAAAGAGTTATTTTTGGTAAAAAGAAGAATCTTTTGAGTAAGGGGCATTTTGCCAGTGGAACACACAAAAGTACGTTGGACATATTTGGGACTGCAGAGCAAGGGGATTTTGTATGGAGAATGAAAAATTTACCTCTTTGAAAAAGCAATCTGTGGCCCTGCAGCATTGGTAAGAGACCATGTAGGACAATGTACCACAGTCTAGGTTTCAGAAGCTAGCTTCTGAACCACAGTAGAAGTAGGGGTAAAGTAGGGTTTCCAGGACTATCATTGTAGAGAATGTGCGGCCACACTGGAGGTGAGAATACCATGTTGAAATCATAGTAACAGAAACAGAGGAAGAGCAGGCAAGGAATATGGAGGGATTCATTAGACTTAAACACCCTTAGGGGGCAGCTGATAAAAACAGACTTAATGGGTCAGATATTTGGAAAATAAGAGAAACAGGTGCTGGGAAGGAATGTGAGATTAGTTTCAAGTGTATGATCTCCTGTGACAGATAGTCACCATAGCATTCTATTCATTCTCCTTTGGACTGGATTTGAGTGTGGGTCTGTTGTAGGGTTGCAGCTAGCTAGAACAGTGAGTGCAGATACTTCAATCACTCTCGAAAGCTGAGACAAAGACACAGGGCGAGCAGGGGTGACACTAACAAGAAAGCACAGCATAAAGGCAGAAATCTACTCTCTAGGTGCAAAAATGTTTTTAAAATTCACGTTCCGTATGGTGATAAGTAGAGACCTAAGGCAAGCATGGAGAAATAAAGTAGTCTTCATTCCACCAATTCCCAGATCCAGTTGTTCCTATTTGCACAGACACATGTGGTATAGTTGTTGGTTTATTTTCTCCTGAAAGCTGGAGTCTCACTCCATAGCCTGTTTGTAACTTGCTTGTCGTCTCTTACCAACATGTTGCATCCATCTCCCAATTTCAAACACTTTTCCTTCTTCCCTTTTTCTGGGCCATAACTATCCCATTGCATAAACTGATCATGATTTCTTTTAAGAACAGCCAAATGATATGCCTTTGTGTCATCTCCAGTTTTCTGTTACTATTAATAAAGTACACAAATATCTAGAAAACGACACCTCCTGTGCTTGGCTGAGCACTGTCTTGGGAGTCATTTCTCCAAGTTAAACCATTATAATCTGGAATATGAACATTTTTAAAAGCTTGGTAATCCTTTTTCTTACTTTTCTATTTTTTCACATGGGAAGGAAAGTCTGGCTAAATATCTCTAATTGAGTGTTTGTCTATCATGTCAATAGTGAGATTTAGTAAAAAAAAAATAGTGAGATTTAGTGACAGACTATGCTTTGGGTACTGTCCTATGCATGGTAGGCTATTAAGGGCCTTAGAACTTTAAATCCTAGTAGCTTCCTTCACTTTCCCCTTTCGTTGTGCCAGCCACACGTGTTTCTACGTGGGGCTTTGTGTTCCCAGTAGGGCAAAATTTCGTCCACTGAGAACTATTGGTCTCTGTGAATTTCCATTTCTCTTGTTAACAACAGCTGGGAATGCTGATTACTGTCAGGATAAAGATGCACCCCCAACGCCAGGAAGATCCACCACCTTTGAGACAGTATGTGGTTGCCTAGCATAGGATTAAAGAATCCTCATGGAACAGCCAAGATGAAACCCCTGGGTCTTCCCATGGGAAGCACTGAACTGGTGGAAGTGCTATCCTGCAAGCTCAGCACAGAAAGCGGATTGCTTTATTTTTACAAGGCAAGGCCAGTTTCAGGTGAACAAGTCACCACCAAGGAAAAGTAGTCACTGTGGTAAACTTCACAAAATCATAGAGGCAGATGCCTTTTCTGTGGGACCTTTAGTTGCCGGGTCTTTGTTTTATTTCATTGACATGAAGCCTCATAAGCTTTCATTCTAGTTTTCAATCCTCTTCCTGAAAATTCATGGTTAAGGAGAAAAATGAAATACATGTCATTTTCTAGTTCTTTTTTTTTCAGAACTTGGAGGCATCACGAAAGCCTCCCCAGCCCCCTTAAAAGTAAAATTAGAGTCCCCCCCTCAACATGAAGAAACTGAAGAGTTTGTTTTCAGTTCAAAGAATGTTTAGTACAAGGACAATCCAAAGCTCTGTTTCCGCTCTCTTCTTCTCTGGTTGCTATTCTGGGAATGCAATACTATCCATCTGTAAAACTGCACATGGATTCCAGCTGCAGCTCCAGCTGCTGTGGTTTGTGCTCCTCGTTTTATGTTTTGTTTTGCTGTTTCTAAAATTGTGAAGGAGACTTGCTTCTGTTATCTTCCACCTTTACCCTCCATATTTTAATGTATACACCAAACTTACTTCCTTGCTTGATTAATTAAAATATATATGGTCTCTCTAGGTAATAGGAGCACCCAAAACCAGGTCATAATTGCATGATTTAGTTAGCTAGCCGATTCCAGGAAATCTTCTATCTTCACTAAGTAAGCATCCCACATCATTTCTAAGCACCATATAAAGAGCTCACATGTACTAAAAGTCCAGTGTGTACAGACATCACATCTAGGGGCTTTCCACAGATATTCTCAGTTCTTTCTCTAGATAAGCTTATGCGTAAAGCAGCTGTGCTGTGGCCATTATTTTTAGATAGTGGGGCAGTAAATCCGAGAGCCAGGAGTAGGTGGAGCCATAAGGAGTGAAACCATACAGCTGTGCTGGTGCCAGGCTTTTGTATATCATGTGAGTGTACTTCATCCTATTCAGTCTCTATGACAGACTCTATGACATCATGGGCAGAAGGGAAAATGAGCTTTAAGGTACGAGTAGAGGAGGTTGAGGCAAGGGAGGCAGAATCTTGCTGAAGTTGCAAAGCCAATTTTTCATATCCTAGAAGTAAGTACCTCCTCAAGGATCAAGAAGTATAGCTCCACATTGGTTCTTTGTTGTTTCTTACATAATTCCTCTAAGAACTTGATGTCAGCTATGGACTCTCTCATGAAACAAATGCCTAGTCACACCACATTTTCTCTGCAATATCAACAGAGTCTTATAAGTTAAAAACACCATGGGAGTTGATTTTATTCTTAATATAACCTTTTTTGTGGGTAGTACTTCATCTATTCATTAGAAAAACAAAAAACAAAACTGGAGGGGTCTTATATACAAAATAAGATTTTTTTTTTTTTGTTTTCAAGGGTTAAAAGCACTCTAACCATATAAGGTGGGGACTTTTTAAAAAGGGGGTAATGGTATGTTTCCTAAACCTGAAAATTTCTTGTTTCCCCCTAAATGACAAAGAAAATGCCAAGCCTAACAGAATGGAGTAGGCCAAAAATTAACACAAGAGAACAAATTAAATAAAATACTACTATGTCCCCCAATACCATCAATGGGTAGACCAACAATTTCCCTCAATATATACACATACATTTTAGTATATATCTCCATGCTCTTACCAACTAAGAGTACATTGAATTCTAAGCATATCTTAGAAAGGACATGGTGTTTTCACTTTGTAGATGAGGAAGAGTTGGCCTTCCCCATCCCTGCCTCTGCATTCCTTCCTCTTCCTCATTCACAAAGACAGGGCTCTGGCGAAGTGTTGTGAGCCTTCCGACTTTTATGCTACTATTCAGAGTCAGTTTTCTTCCATGTTGCACTCTGTGAAAATGTCGTGGTTGAACAAATGGCTACCAGAGTTTAACAAATAGGTAGAAAAGGTAGACGAATGCTCTGTTCTTTCACCACAATTTACAGTGTGATATTTTGACTTCCTACGTGCTCCTGCCCATTCTGTGTTCCCTATTCAACTACAAATTCTAAGAGAAAACCTCTCCTTTTTCTTCTACTCCTACCCTTATTAACATTTACTCCTATGCCATGCTTATATGACCCATCTTCTCAAATCCCCGTACAATATTTTAAAATGTGGCTTTTGCTCAGTCTTCTCCGCAGAGCCATTTGCTGACCTTCTAGGTCATGAATAACCTTCGGTTAATGTCCGAAGAGACTTGATACTATATCCCTTGATTCTGTTTATCTTCTGTTTTGTCTCCCCCATCTTCTAAACTCCTGTTTGCTCTATTGCCTTTGATATAGAAGCTTCCTAACACTCATACCTCCTCTCCTATCTCTTTGTCTCACTCTTTCTCTCTCCATTCCCCTTCTGTGCGTGCGACAGTAATCTACAGCATAACTTGTATCATCTTTTTCCCAATGCTCCCAAAGTTCATATCTTAGCAAGATGGAGAATTTGCCCACAGAAGCATTCAGTACTCTATGAACATGACTCACTTCCTGCCATCCTCTCAATACTAATCTGCTACTTAAGTCCCACATGGCTGCTTGCTTATACTTACTTCTAACCTGTCCAACGAAATGATCTTGTCCTTCCCCTTTCCCTGCTTTTTTAAACTCAGTAACTTAGACTGGCTATAGTCAAAGACACCTGGACATTAACTAGTTTCAAAATCCATCTGATCATCAGTCACTATGATTATCATGACTATCATCATTATCTATATGATGACTTTGCATAGATCGATGAAAGACCCTTCTGCAAGAGCTTTTCTCTGTTACTTACTGGGGTATTGTCCTAAAAAGTCTGCAAATCTAAGTTAACTACAGGGTATATGGCACATCTCCAGAGTCATAAACTATATGAATGTGTTACTTATATTACCATAAGTGGAAGCTCCCTGGAGAACATGGGCTAAGTTACCTAACCACTGTCTCTCAGTTTCCACCCCTCAAAAGTGGACACAATGATATTTATCTTGCTTACTAAAAGGATTAATTACTATGGCACAAAACCAACACCTGATTAGAAGGAGTTGTAAATAGTAACTAGGATGCCAGCAGGCTAAAATTAACCTATATTTTCATTTATATTTTAATCTATATTAGTCTATATTTCAATCTATATTGTCTTCTTTGCCTCATGAGTAATGGAGCTCTGTTGAGCTTTGAACTGAAAACTGTGTGTCTGAAAATTATTTTTGAAAGGAGATATAGTAGCAAGTTGGACTGGACTTTGTGCTTTCCCCCATGCTTTCTCAATCACCCAAGACCCAGCTTTCTCTTTCTCACATAGTACTTAGGGAACATCAGAGAGGCAATTGGCATACCTTCCAATCACGGTTCTGTTTCCACTCAGCCACTAGACTTTACGGCTTCCATTATCTCTGTTGTCCATAAAAGCTGACACCCAGACGGATAATGTAACTATGCAACAATTATGAGAATTATAGCGTACCCATGGAAGAGCTGTGTATGCTGAAATAAGGTGTCAGGGCCATATGATGAAACCTGAAGCCAGTGAGGGTTTCACTAATTATAACTTCTACAGAGAAAAATGGCTACCTCTGGAAAGTTCAAGTTCTGCTCTCACACTCCTGGTGGGAAGTAGCAGGAGAAATGAAGGATTGCTTTTCTGAATTATGGTGAAAAAATTTCCCATGTCCATGCCCTATGGGAACAAAATCTGACAAGCATAGAACTGAGTCCATCATATGGCTGAACTCTGCTTAATAAGGACCTAAACAACAGCACATATGGTTAAGATTGGAATGCCCCTGGCTCCCTTTTGTTGATTTACTGTGCATGTTAACCTATTAATGGGTTTGAGGGCTCAAGGAGAAACCAAAGTCAGAGAGAAGTGTGACTGTGAGAAAACAAAGAAGGAACAAGGCTCTCTCCTCTGAGGGTGAGGATTTAGTTGGGTTTCAGCTAGCAGGCAGTGTACCTTTTGACCAATGGTGAAACTATAAAACTCTTGAAAGTATGAGTGTAACCTAAGGGAACCACAACCCCCAAAATTTCATATGGGAGGAGGGACCATACTAGTCCTGAATAAGGACCAGTTCCCACTAGAACATGCCTCAGTGGTCCATAGGGCTTTGCAAATGTGCCCTTAATAGTTGACTTCATGGGGACACTGCCATAAAAGAGCCAAGGTCAGAAATTCTAGTCCTCCATATACCCAATTTAAAAGCAGAATAGAAGGCTCATCTCATTCAGCAAATGCCTGTTTTGGAGGCCTGGTTTAAAGAGTAAAAGATCCTCTCCATAGTAATGCAGACGAGATAATAGGGGATGCCATGCTTTGTTCCAAGACAGCTGAACAAGTCAAGCCAGTTGCAAGAATAGAATTTTTCTCACTCCCACATCCTAATTTTACACATTTCCAATTCTTCTCTAGCTAAATATTTATGTTCCCCTCACAAATGGAAGTTTAGTATTGAGTAAAGCATCTTTAAGGATAAAGGCAGCCTCATTTGGAGAAATCTTTGAAGCAGCAAGGAAGTCAGAAGCTTATGTGTTTTCAGGTACTAGCCTCTGAGAGAAGGCACTGGACAGCACTATTACATAAATGTCAGAGAAATTGTGGTTGGATTTATAATGGCCACAAAAACAAATCTTTTGGCATGTCAGTGATGTGTAATCTACATTAGATGGAGGTGGGACAACCCACTCTAAATGTGGGTGATATCATTCCACAGGCTTGGGTTCCCACTAAATAAAATATAGAAAGCATGCTGACTGTCAGCAGTCACCTGTCCCCTCATTCTCACTGTAGACACCCTGTGACCACCTGCTTCTTTTTCTGGTAACTGTGTCTTGCTTGTAGGATGAACAAAGCCCTCCTTCTTTAAGTTTCTTTTGTTGTTGTTTTGTTGTTGTTGTTGTTGTTGTTGTTGTTGAAGTCAGGAGACATGTAACTAGTGCAAGTGCTGGGGCAGTGTGATTCCCAGTTGAAATGTATGGTCATATTGATGGTTTTTGCCATAACAGTAACAGAATAATGGATAGAAACCTGAAAGGAAGTCACCCCTTCATGGTAGCATACCTCTTGTCCATCTTTGCTGACATTATCTTCAGCATGCCTGGCAACAATGGAGAGGAACTGTAGGAGGCGGTGGAGGGTGTCGCAGTTGCAGGGAGGTAGAAGGTAGATGAGGAGTTGCAAGGTGCCCAGTTGTTCCTCAGGCTCCAACACTAGAGAAAGAAGAGAGAGGCACACTCTAAGTAATACCAAGAGAAGTTGACACTATTTGGGGGAACTGAGGACAATTTTCCTCTCTGCTACATTAAGAAAGAGGTTACCTAGAACAGCCCCACTCAGTGTCTTCACACATTTTCCCCACTACTTTAGCAGCAGAGCTACAATATAGAGACAAGGTGGACATCTAGGTAAATCATGAGAATGATAACTCCATCTGCCTTATTTCCATCACGCAACTTATCCCTATTCATTACTCAGACTAATTTAATGGATTTTAGTGCATATGGATAAATACCTACTAACAGTGGTTGGGAATTGGTGGATATTCTGAAATCTTTTATAATGTGTCTAAGGACCTTTACTTGTAGACAAGGAACAATATACAAGGAATAGACTTTTGTTGGACATACCCAAGACATTTATGGCAAAGACATTGTCTTCTTTCCCGGTCATAATATCATCAGAATTACTGTATTGCAAGAAGAGATGTGTGCAGGATAATACATCTCTTGTCATTTCTTTTCTCCTCCTTATCCTTTCTCCTTCTCTGGGGTCTATGTCAATAGCCAGAGACAGCTACTTTGAAAGCAGGGATACTGACTGAGCTGTGCCATTTTGCTTCCACTGAAATGCTCACCGCTGTCTTACTCTGAATTCTTTGGCTCCCTCCTTCCTTATACCAGAAGCCATGATTCACTTTTAGGCACTGACTTAATGCAAACTCTTGCCAGCACTTCAAAGCATTAACTTATAGCATTTTCTACTTTCCTGAGGTCATTTGAAAACATCTGAAATTCTTCTTGGCTTTTCCCATTTGTTTTAGTCCAGCTTTCTTCTTAGTGGTTCCCCTTGGGCTTATCTCAGAAAATCCCCCAAATAGTCCATTCATTAGAGACCAATAAAGGCAAAACCAGTTATCGGAAAACACATGAACGAGATTTTCATGAGTGAACTAGACACCATGATATTCCAGGATACTTTCCCACAAATCTGGCACTATTACGTACAGAGAGTGTTGATAAATGCAGTGTATAGCTCCCTTGTGAGAAGGGGGTCAGGCATGTCTCTGAGGAACTCCTTTAACAAGGCTGCCACATCATGAACACTGTGCTCCTCTTCCAGACAGACATCAACCCCACGGTCAAATTCCTCACGCAACTGGAAAATCAATGGTTCAAGAGTCAGTTACATAAGATTCATAGGGCTAATTTAACAAGAAGCTTCATGTAGTCAATGATATCTTAGAACCATTTAATTTTAGTGTTTAGTGCTCACCAAAGAGAAGTATTTTCATGGACAGTGTCTGGCATTAAGTCTGCGCAGATCAAAAGATGTGGAAAAAGGAAGCCACATATTATCTTGAGCTATAGACTCTATGCATACTAGTTATAAATACATATCTGTATCTGTATCTGTATCTGTATCTGTATCTGTATCTGTATCTGTATCTATATGTATCTCCCCCTATATATGAATGCATTATTACAAAGCTAGTTGTGGATTTGTTGTTAATGATGTTTCTAAAGGAGTAGCTAATAATAATCAGGAAGTTTTAAGTAAGGGCTGAGGGCTAGAAGAGAATTTAGGTCAAGTGTAAATGTGAGAGAACTATTACACAACACTTGGGCATGTCACCAAACACATCATATTGGAATTTGGATAGTTTACTAGAATACCAACCAAAAAATTCAGGATTATTTGGCAAATCACAACACTAATAATGTAGATGAGAAAAGCATGGCGAAGGTTTACAAGACTGTACATTGAAATGAAAGTTATCTTTAATTTGTTAGCCTCTTAACATGGAGAGAAGCAGAAAAACATGGTAACAATGTGGCAGAAATGATAATATCATGCTCTGCTTTTCATCTCTGACAGCTTGATGTCCCTTATGCATTGTTCTCTGTTGTATAAATTATTATTCATGGGTAGATAGTGCAATAAACTTCTGTGAGACTTATTTAGTTCATTCATTCATTCATCTAGGATTCATTTCATTTTGCTGGATCTCAAGCCCTATGATAGGTCCTCAAAGTACACCAGTACACTTGTAAGTTTTAAACAAAATCTTTATGCTGCCTTGACCCTGTTAACTAGTAATGATACAAGGTAAACAGGTAACAAGCACAAATGACAAGGTTATATCCCCCATCTTCCCTCTGTGGGTCCAGGATATATAGAGGTCAAGGAATGATGTTGGGTGTTTTCTTTTATCACTGGATTTCTTATGCTCTTTATACAAACTCATTCACTGAATTGAAGCTGGAGAGTTTGCCATTTTGTGGCAGTAAGCTAGGAGGTCATTGAGCTCAAAGGATCCTGTCTGTGCTTGCTCTGGCTTACCCCTAATGCTGATGTTATACGTATGTGGCCATACCATGCTTTTTCTGTGGGTGCTGGGGATCTGAACTCCAGCCCTCATGCTTACACACCAAGAGCCATTAGCCCTAGCTCTTGCATTTTGAAGAAAAAGTGCAGAGTATGGAGAAGTACCATAAAAACAAAAAATTAGTGACTTAAAGCATATGTCATACTCAAATATAGTCCCGAGTTACCACTAATTGCATCTCATTCAGTGAGTAATCCTTAAGTAAATTCCTGCACAAAGATTTTCCACCATTTTTATGGATCTAAAGATGTTAAGGAATAATTGCTGGCAACCATCATCTGTCTACCTGGTAAAACTACTCATCACCGTCCTCAATTGCTCAATTACTCGAGACAACTTTCCATCAGCATTTACAAGACAGCCAGAAAGAAGAGGATGCCCATAGCACTACTGCCATCAACAGAGTTGAGATACACCATGATACTGTCCTGAACACACACATGTAACACACACAGGTAACTCTCTCCTCTCTCCCCCCTCTCGATCTTTAATTAAATTTCTAAATCTCTATAAGACTACAAAGAAAGGATGAAGGGGACTACAACTGGAGAGATGATTCAATGAGATATTATTAATAAAAGTTTTCCTTAATTTTACACAGGTGTGAGACCTAGAAGTTGATGAACAATTTTCCATTTTTTTCCATTTTACAAGTGCAGCGGTAAAATGTTAAATGTTCATTCATATTGTATGATTATTTACAATACAAATAAACTAGTCAGGAAAAAAAGAAAAACCTTTGACTTAACAATGAAAAGGTGCACTGATAGGGTATATACTTCAATATGTGAATAAGTAATTTTTAGCTTCCTTTAACTGAAATTTTTACCTGGCTTAGCTTTTAAATTGTTGGTTTCCTTATTTTCTTCTCTTGCAAACAACAGGAGAAATCAAAAATTATAACTGTCTTTTGCCAGCAAATGAGTTCTGTTAAAGGACGTCTGGCTTTTTATGAGGCTATCACAACCCCAAATACCTATCTGATCAAAGGAAGCTATCTTTAACAATCTAATATCAAATTCCCACCACAGGAATGTAGGAAAGACTGGAAAAAATAAAGAATAGTCTTATCATAATGCTGACCCCTCTGGTTGAATTAGAGAAAAGCTGGAGGAAGCTAAGGAGGAGGATGGCCCTGTAGGAAGACCAGAAGTCTAATTAACCTTGACCCCTGAGATCTCTCAGACCTTGGATCATCAACCAGGCAGCATACACCACCTGAGATGAGGCCCCCAACACGTATACAGCAGAGGACTCACAGGTCTAGGTTCAGTCAGAGAAGATGCACCTAGCCCTCTAGAGATTGGAGGCCCAAGGGAGTTTAGAGGTCTGGTGGGGTGAGGGGTAGGGACATCCTCATGGAGATGGGGAGGGGGTGGTGGGGAGGAGGTATGGGATGTGGAACAGTGGGAGACTGGGAGGGGAAGAAAATCTGGAGTGTAAGAATAAATAAATAGATAAATAAAACCAATGCTTCCATAGAATATTATAAAGCATTTATTTCTGTAAAAGTAATGGCATAAATGGAGCACCAGAGTAAATGAGTGTGTAAGGCATTTTCCTGTCATATTTTGGTAAAACTGGCCACTACACAATTATTTTCTAATTACTATCACTTGCTGATTAGTTATGAATGCTTTGAATCTCCTACTTTTCCTGATCCAGAGACATTTTTATCAAATAGTTTCCTTTAGCAAAGCACAGAATGAACATGTCCAGACATTTTCTTTCAGTTGTTTCATCCCAATACCCATCTGTCTAAGATTCTGAGTGGTGTTTCATCTCCTGGGTTTTATTTATATTATCGTCAGTCAGAGGGTAAGGAAAAGATAGAAGAAAATCTACATATACTCGAACTTTCTACCTAGTAATTCCATTAAATGTCAGCTGAAACAGAAAACATTCAGTGTTCACTTACTTGTCTTACTCGCTTTTTTGAGCTTCCAACTCGGAATATCCCCACGGTCTGGAGGCCTATAAATAAGCAAATAAAATCAAAAAGTCTTTTCTTTTTATGCTTGGGATTCTAAGTAAAATCAATGTGGAAACAGTGCAGAATGTTTGCACAGAGCTGTGACGTTTGCACAGACCAGCAGTGACTGCATAGTATTCAATGGCATCCTATTCATCTTCTCCAGATCTATAGTTGGACCTTTCAACGTCAGAGGCTTTTTTTTTTACATTAAATGATTTTAGATAATATTTTCCCCTGTGTGATTACTGATGTTATAGGTCAGAGAGATCTTCTTTATAGACAACAGCCCTATAATTGAGTCTAAGATGATATATATGTGAACAAAGATACACACACGGGTATTTCAGAGTAGGACTATTTATAAGAGAAAGCAAGCTTGTGAATTTGGAGCTAATTCAGGTTCACTATCCTGTACCCATTTTAAATGACATTTACAAGAAAATTGTATATACATGAAAACTGTGTCTTACCATCAAGTGAGAGCAGTGGCATTCTCCATATCTTTATCTATATCTATATCTGTGTCTGTATCTATATCTATATCTATGTACCTATGCACCTACAAATCTATGTCATCTATATACCATCTATCTAACTATTTGTAGGTATCCTCTGCATGTATGTGCATGCACATGGTATATAAGGATAATCTCAAACCCACACAAAGACATAAAATAAAGTATAATAAAAGTCTATTTAAAAATATGATCTTCAAAAAAAATCCAACAATCTCACTTGCACAGATTGGAAATTTCAACAATAGTCATTTAATGACATTGAATTTTCAGACAACATCCAGATCGGGTTCCCAAATTGTGAATCTTAATCTGTGTTTTCTTCTTCCTCTGTTTTTTTTTAAATCTCCCCACACTATTGATCTGGTGAAGAAATAGCATTGAGTTCTCTCTTGTGATAGCCTTACTCTCTAGATTTGGATACTTTATAATGCCATTTATATGGGTCTCTTCTTCCCTTATCTTCCCAATAACATGAGTTAAATAAATCACAAGGTTTTTATGACCAGGTGTGATAATCAGGGGTAAGGATGTATGATATATGTATTCTTCCTTCAGAAAACACAGGTGTTTTTCCATTTTTTTTCTTCTGGAGGCGGGGCCTCTCCCTGTGAACCTGGCTGATCTCTAACTCACAATGGTCCATCTGTATTTGCCTCCCGAATGCTGTATTGAAAAGAATGTGGCACCATAGGTGGCTTCCAGTTTTTTGAAGACCCTTCATCACTAGTTTTTTTCTCTTCTTTTCTTTCTTTCTTCTTTTACTGTTAGTCCATTTTCTCTTCATAATCAGGTATGACAGTGGTGCTAGATTCAAAGTGCTAGTGGCCATTTGAAACCACATGAATATAGTTGATCTAAGAGTAAAGCCAGTAAACAAGGGACCTCATAGTATTACTTGAATCTTGCATTCAGACACTCAGCAAATAAATACTTATTACAGGGTACTGAGTCCTGTAGGGGGACCTTCTCCTTAATCTACATCCGCTTGGGTTTCTTTCACTTGTGACTAAAAGAGTGATAACTAGTATATCATTAAATGGAAAGAATTTAAAATGTTATAGACATACTTTTCTATCAAGAAACAATAAAGAAAATACTTGGCAGTTCTCTTCATAGGGTCTTTATGTATGTCATAGGCATTCTGTATGTACTGTTTACAATATTATATGGTATCAATGAATCTTGATTTATCTCAAAAATGATAAAATTCTTTGCGTTTTGATATTAAGTATTATTAACTTTTTTCTTTTATTTCATTGGATATGCTTTATTTACATTTCAAATGTTATCCCATTTCCCCCACCCAAACACCCACCCCTTCCCCACTGCCCTCCGTAACATTCCTCTACATGTGAGGGTCCAGCCTTCGCGGGACGAAAGGCTTCTCCTTCCTTTGGTAGTGACCATAGGTGTGTGGGTTCATTTCTGAGTCTTCAATACTATTCCATTGATCTACCTGCCTGTCTCTGTACCAATACCATACAGTTTTTATCACTATTTCTCTGTAGTACAGCTTTTGGGGGATGATGATTCCTCCCAAATTTCTTTTATTGTTGAGGATAGTTTTCACTATCTCGGTTTTTCTCTTATTCCAAATGAATTTGTAAATTGATCTTTCTATTTCTATGAAGGATTGAGTTGGAATTTTGATGGGGATTGCATTGAATCTGTAGATTGCTTTTGGCAAGATGGTCATTTTTACAATATTAATCCTGCCAATCCATGAGCATGGAAGTCTTTTCATTGAGACTGTCTTTGATTTCTTTCTTAAGAGACTTGAAGTTCTTGTCATACAGATCTTTCACTTGCTTGGTTAGAGTCACACAGAGGTATTTCATATTATTTCTGACTATTGTGAAGGGTGTCCATTCCCTATCTTCTTTCTCAGTCTGTTAATCCTTTGCATATTTTATGGGCTTTGTTTGCCTCCATGCATATGTGTCTGGAAAGAGGAGCTACTTTGTGGGAACTGGCAACTGATCCCAGGCCCTCTGTTTTAGCAGGATCTGCTCTTAACTACTGAGATATTCCTCCAACACTAAGTAGTAACACTTTTTATTTGACTTTCCGAGGGGTTTTTACTTTTTAATTTTTTGTTTGATAACACAGTAGCATGAACATCCCATTCATCAATTCTGTTTCTTAAAAGTATCATTCTGAAGTTCCAGATTTGAGAGAATTGTGCCATGTGGGTGATTATTGTTGATTTACAACTGCATTATGAATGCTTTGCTTGGGGGTAAGGAATCTACTCCATCTTCTTATTACTGTTATTAATTTGCTTCCTAACTGGGGCCAACACCTGACCTAATTTATATTTTCTACTTCTTTGGGAAATCTAGAATGAGATTCAGTTCAGAGTAAGATACAGCATCATATTTTTTTCCTCTAAAACTGATCTTAAGTACCTCCTTCAACATGTATGTACTGATTTAATTAATTAATGCATACAGAATACTTAGAATAATCTGATATGTGCTATTATTTAGAGAAAGACAAGTTATGAATGTACTCGATGACTCATATGCAAAATAAAAAAATAACATGTCAGTTTATACACATTTTCTTCACCTAACTTTATATTTCTTATTTTTAGATGGCTTCTGAGTATCTGAATGTCTACAAAATCAAGATATCAGAGGGAAACTGTCACACAGGTAGGACTGTTCATTTAGGTAGCTTTCTCCAAGCTATTCAGAAATGTCCATTTCTGAGATTATTCCTTCAATCATAGCAATTTCCTACTGGGGAAAAAATTCTGATGTGCGTCAATCAGTTGTAATATGTTTTGGATTTTGAATTGGATTTTTTTTTCTTCTTTTTTTTTCGGAGCTGGGGAGCAAACCCAGGGCCTTGCGCTTGCTAGGCAAGCGCTCTACCACTGAGCTAAATCCAAAACCCCGTGGATTTAGTTTTTTAATGGTAGGACAAATGACTGCCTTTGGATAGATCGTTTTTTTTCCCCTGACATAACCTTATAATGATTTTCTTCACAGCCAAAGAATAGTTTAGCCAGGACTTAAAGCAGTCACTAAAAAAAAAATGGGTGAACACCGAAAAAGACATTGATTTTATAAAGAATTGTGACTTTGCTGAGTCCTGCCTGCCTCAGGAACTGATGTGATTATCTTTTTCCCCTTTTCCTCAGAAACTAAAATGTCCCCGAATCTCAGGATTAGAGCCATCATGAAATGAGGACAGGCACAATAAGAAATGGGTCACACCCTAAACTCAACCTGAATCACAGAAGCATTCCTTGATTCCCATTTATTCTTCTGTCTGCCTTTTGAAAGCTTCCTTAGAAAATTGAGATGCTAAAGGAATTCTGCATTAAGGATAGAGGAGACATTTGAAATGATATATAAGTGAAGAATGGTTTTGTACATAAATATAGATGGGGTTAATAAAAATTTTCAAGGACAATTTTGAAGAGGGTGCGAAAATGGTCTTTGATAAAAACATAAAACACTAAAGTGACATGCGTCCTCTACCAGTCATTTGAAAAACAAGCAAATAAAATGTTAAGAAATACTCTTTAATGTTGTATTTGTCTTATTTTGTTTTGAGACAGGGTCACATAATATGACAAAAACAACATGCAAAATACTTTACCTTTTGAAGTTACAAAGTTTTTTATTTTTGATATTTGTTTGAGATATTCAAGTCAATATCTATTTGGATTTGAATTTATATCCTATTCTAGATTCATCTGAAAGAAATTCTAAGAGCACTTAGAATAAAGACAGAACCTTGCATATTTGATCAGCCTAAGTCTTACCTTTAGATTCAAACTATATATGAAATATCTGCCCTGCAAACAAAACCTAATGTTTAAATATATTTATTTAAGTCATCCAGGGATTTTTACACATATTGACTTGATTAAGCAATTTCAATATGTCTTTAGTAGTTTTCTACAAAACTCTGTTTCATAATTAGGAAATAAATGACAATGTCCACATTTTCTTTTGTACTTCCACCTTTTCTTCCTTTTCTTTCTTGTGGGATTGAGAATTTAACCTAGGGCACTGTACATTCTAGGCAAATGATATACCGCTGACAAGCATCCCAAACTCTTTCTTAGTTTTCCTTTTTAGACAGAATTTCACAAGGTTTCCCAGGAAAGCCTTGAACTCATTCTGTAACACAGGAAGATCTTGAACTTGAAATTTTCCTGCCCAGCCTCCTATGTATCTGGGACTGAACGTCTATACCAAGAGGCCCAGGAAACGCTTGTTCATTTTGCTTTACAAAATTATAGCAAGCATAGTATCTTGAAAATAAATAATTAAGGAAGTTTTCCGAGGTCCACAGTGTGTGGTAAATCTATAGCAAATAAAGATGTGACAGATATGACGCTTTGATGAGCCAAATATCTAAATTTCAGAAACTATTCATCATATTAAGGTCATCCTGTTAATAGGAGTCAAACTGCAATGGGATGGCTGGAGACATTAAGAGTAGATATTTACAAAGTCAAAACTTAACTTTTGTCCAAGAAATTCTGTAAATAAACTCAATGTATAAGAACATCCACAGGACTTTATGCTTTTTGAAGGGGGTGTAGCCCAACACAAGTGATTCTTTTCCTAAAATGATTGTTCAGAATCCCTTGTAAGGACTCTTAGGATTGGAGAATTTCAAATAGTACCAGACTTCCTCATCTTTTGATCCCAGTAACTTCTTAAAACAACACTTACATCAGTTCACTTTATTCATCAAAGGAAATTTTTGTCTAGCACTTGTTCAAAGCAACACAGAATTGAATATAGGACTGATGCTTGGATCACTGATGGCTGATGACAACTCTACTTACCATGTTTTTCCAGATGCTGACAGCAGCTGTCCACTAGCCTGGGAACCTGCCTGTAAATAGGATTCAGACTCAGCTTCTTATCTCTGGCCTTTTGTTTTTTATTCTGAGCCTCAGCAGGCAAGGAGAGTTGTAAAGCTTCTAGGAGTCGAGACTGGTTGTCATCCAGATCTGTGATGGAATCCACGGACATGGCACCCTGTAAGTGATACACAGACTTGAGGAAGAGGGCAGGCAACAGAACGAAAAGCAGCTGCTTGCAGAAATATCAGATACAAATTCATGGAGGACCATAATTCTCAAAAGAAAATTCTGCTGGATGTAGTTACTTTTTTTTATTGCTGACATACTTGCATATTGCTGACATATTAAGAGGAAAAACTAAATGTACTTTGAATGAGTTAGAAAATCTCCACAAAACAGGGTAAGTATTGTTAGTTACAACTTTAATACACAGACTTCTCCAAGTGGAAGACAAAAGATGGGAAACATATGATTAAAATATTTTGATTCAACCACTTCATTTTTTGAAACATGAAATGCATACTCAACAAATGAGGTAAAGTTATAGAAGTCTTGTGAATAAAAAAATCCTCAGCTATAGCTCTAGGAAGTACATTTTAAACATAAGCAGATTCAAACTGGATGTTGTGGTATATGCCTGAAACCCCAGCAATATATAGGAAATTATAGCCATCCATCCTGGATGAAGTATGTGGTAAGAAGTTACCTGTTAGAGTCCTGGTGGGGTCCGTACAGAAAAAGAGACATTTAGGAAGCCCACTGCCTAGGTCCTAGGTTCTCAAACATCTCTATTTCAGGGATTTTTATGTTACTGTTATTTGAATGTATAAACAATCTAAGACAATTGAAGGCTTAGAAGAACCAATTCATTTGGAAAATTCAAATATTCCATAATTTTCTCAGTTTTTCCTCTTTGAGTCATAGTCAATACCATAAAAATAGTAGTAGAGCCTTAAGTCTTCCTATACTTTGGAATAACTCTTAAATGTTGGTAGCTGATTAATCACTGTGGGTTATAAATGGAGGTTTGCTTTTATATTTAACTAGGGCAGTCTTTAATAACTGGAGGTGACAAATATTTCCAGCTCAAAGCTTAAAGGAAAGGGAAAGGCCTCTCAGGGACAGGGAACATGCAGTAATTATGCTGATCACCACCCATGTGGCTTGGCAAACTCAGCTTTGTAGGTTTGCAATTAACAGGCAAGGAGCCCAGAGCCTAGAACTTAATGGCCATTGCATCACTGGCACCACATTGATTCAGCATGGATTTGAACAAGACTGTATAGACTTATACAGCTCTATTTAAGAGGGGAACAAATTCTATTGATAAGAAAAATCTAAATCATTGATTTTTGAGATGTTGCAGCTAATTCATTGATCCAGGTACATCCTAAGAATAGTACAGAAAAAAAAATTAACAAAAACACTGGACCCTGGCCTCAAGACTCTGAATTTAGCATAGAAGTGGTTCATGTTCAAGAACAAGCCTTGTATGGATGTGGCCCATAGGTGGTAGGGTATATTTGTCTGATTGAGCAGAAAGTCTAGCGAGACAGCAGGAAATAGCAAAAGACCAGCATTAATGGCAGTAATGCTGAATATTTGGGTACAAAGTTAACCAGGAGGGAAATTGAGTGTTAACTGCCACATGGACACTACAGGTTATCCCCTAGTGCAACTGCTATCTCTAATGTGTCCAGTTGATATGATAGCAGAGATTCAAAGGGAAACTTTGCTCATTTTCAGTATTTTCAGAGTCAGAGAAGATCTTGGCCAACTCACCCTTCTCCTGGCCCGGGGAGCTGGTTCTGGAGTGTTTGGGGATGTAGACTCATTTGGTGTTTCTGAGGTTGAGCTGAGAGATGAGTTACTGCTTGAGAGTTCTTTGTTTTGTTTTTTATTCCCAAATGGGAGGAGCGAAGACACAAAATCCGATGCATCCTTCTGCTCCTCCCTCTGCAAATCTTGCTTCAGTTTATATGCCCGGTCATTAGCAATGACTTGGGATAAGGGCATTCCAAATGCCTGTGGGATGAATTCTGCAAGGAAAATATCAAATATTTACATTCAGGGAAGGTCCAGACAGGAGAGTATGTTCAGGTGCAGCTAATCCAGAAAAGCAGATACAGTCAAATTTTTGTCTTCCAAACAATTGATTCACGAATCAGCATACTGGGATGGCTTTGTATTGTTGAGCAAAATGGCTCAAAGTTTCCATTTCAGTAAAAGCAGCTAGTAGGTACAAACTCACACTTTAGAAATGCAGGTCTCTAATATTTCTAATAATTTCTTCAGGTACTCAAATCTGTTTTAAAGGAAATAATTTTACTAAGAAGTTTAACATTTGAACAGAATATAAGCAGTAGTTCATGTTCATGAGCACACATCTCTGTAAACTGTTGCTCTTCTATTAATATGCTTTAGAAGTCTTTGAAGGAGGGTTGGGGATTTAGCTCAGTAGTAGAGCGCTAGCCTAGCAAGCGCAAGGCCCTGGGTTCGCTCCCCAGCTCCGAAAAAAAAAAAAGAAAGAAAAAAAAAAAGAAGTCTTTGAAGGCAGAAGAAAACCACAACAAACATTGATTGACACCTACTATTCACTATGTCAAGTTTCACAATTCTAGGGATGGAGGTGCTATAAAAGATCTCAACTCCTTCACACAAGGGATTCTGAGGTAGGGAGGAGACGTGCAGAATCAGACATGGAAATAATTGTAAGATGTTGAATCTCATGTGAGCAATAGAGAAATGAATGAATCCACAGTTGAAAGTCAGTCAATAAACTTTAAGGCATACTGTAAGGCAGTGTAAGAAATAATGACCTAATGGGCAGAAAAGCAATTTAAGAACACTTTAAGAAATTTGCTTTCAGGGGTTGGGGATTTAGCTCAGTGGTAGAGCGCTTTCCTAGTAAGTGAAAGGCCCTGGGTTCGGTCCCCAGCTCCAAAAAAAAAAAAAAAAAAAGAAAAAAGAAAAAAAAAAGAAATTTGCTTTCCCTCCCATTGTGTTCTGTGTCCCTACCTCCTATTTCCACCCATCCGGGTTACAGCAGTCCCTTTATGATCTATACTTAGGCTTCCTGATGATCACATACAGAAGTGGGCTTGACTATAATACAGATTCTTGGAGACCCAGGATACATTTTATGGAAATTTTACCAGGGATTATTTGGGGAAAAATACAATACAGAATTCTTAAAAAATATATATATATATTGTATTATATATAAATATATATTGTATTATATTATATATATGGACAATACATGTGTACCCATATATATTAAATACTCAGAGATAGACATTTTATTAGTATCATTTTAGATTTACACAGAAAGTATTAATATTCAATTAAGTACATTATTCTTGTTAGACTCAAAATTATATCTTGTAGCAGCCTCAGCAAATTGGAACCGAGGAGAGCTCTATTTTTTTTTATAAGCCCTATGATTGAAATTGTAATGACCAAGGGAAAATAACTCTAAGGTTATTTGTTCTTTTAGCAAAAAGCTAACATTAAACCAGGTGAAAAGAGCCTTTGAAAGGTTTTTCTACTTGATCCTTGGTAACATTTTAAACTAGGCTAATAGCCAAGTCTCCATTAAGAACAGAAATGGTACTTTAAAGGCAAACACCTCTGATCTTATCAAAAGATGCAACTTGTTTTGAAGTAAAATATTCTAACTTCATCTGGGGATTTTTTCAGAGGATCTTGCTCTATCAGTGAACTATAGGGAATATGCCAATCAAATATGTTATGCCTTTCTTTTTTGAGGTAAGTCTATTACTACATTCCTATCACCAGCAAAACTAGAGGCAAAGATCAGTTCCAGTGCACTTGGAGGGTTTCTTATAATAATCAGAAATTCTTCACAAAGTTTGGACAGCCCTAAAATATAGAGGTATGGCTTGAGGATAGAAACAGCAAAGAGGACTTTGAAATAGATCATGTGAAACGGGTCTGCTAAAGTAGGCATATGCATGACAGAGACTTGTTCTACAATGGGTGCTCTTTGGTCCTCCCATAAACATTTTTTCCATATAAGAAAACCCGGGGGTTGGGGATTTAGCTCAGTGGTAGAGCACTTGCCTAGTAAGCGCAAGGCCCTGGGTTCGGTCCCCAGCTCCGAAAAAAAAGAAAAAAAAAGAAAAAAGAAAACCCCATCAGTCTTATTTAGTGATTTCTGGTATCTCTGGGGAATAACGACATTTGACTTTGGAGCTTACAATTTATCTATCTGTAGGTGAGTGTGTGTGCAAGCAAGTGTTCACAGAGGCCAGAAGAGAGCACTGGATCCTCTGGAGCTGGATTTACATGTAACTGTGGGATTGGGAAACTGAGTTTGAGTCTTCTGAAAGAGCAGTTCATGCTCTTAACCACTGAGCTTTCTCTACAGTTCCGCTCAATTAGCATTTTTAGTATCTGAAAGTATATCACTGGGTTTGTAAACTGTAATAATTGAACACAAATTAAAAAAGAAACAGTTGAAGTCATTTTCTCCTGATATTTACTCTTCCTTTGATCTCATTTGAAAGATATAGCCATGAAGCATTGGTTGTTTTGTTGTCATTGTTTCTGGTATGGCAGGCTTCTGTTAGGGCTGAGCTTATTATTTTAATGCTAGAATTTTGATGTGGCCTCTTTAATTTCTTGCTGCTTTCTCCAAGGACTCTCATAAGCTTCACAAAGTAGAACAAGCTCCAAACTATGGGATGTTGTCTTGAGGTCTTTATAACATTGTAGGAAGGAGCCCTGGTTTTTTTCTTAAAAGTACAGCTAGCTATTGGGGGAAATGTTATTTATGAGCCAATAAAGCATTGGGTGCGTAAGCCTATCTGAGTTCAAATCTTTTAGTTTGTTTTTTTGGTGAGGATGTCAGAGAAACCTGAAGATTCTTTGCAAAGACAAGCTAGTAAACTTGATAATAGTTTGGTTTTTTTTTTTTTTTTAATGACAAACTATTACTTAAGATTCACTATGCTGTGGCTAGGGACAACTAGTATTATGTTGTAATCTGAGCCATATGTTCCACCATAGCCGTGCTTGTTTCTTCCTTCTCATGAAACATGGGGTAAAAGGTGATGAATTTTCCCCTTTACTTCCCACTATACCTTTTCTAGCCCCACCCTCCTACCGGTAGCTGAAGCTTAACACCGCAACGTTCTCTTTGTCATTTACTCTTGGTTGTTTTCTACTATTGTTGACTTTGATTCACATTTAAACTCCCAGTCTTCCATAAAACTTAGTGGCTTGCCAGTCCACTTCCATGGCTCACATGACTCTCTGCTCTTGTATACCCTTGTCTTTTTCTCCTCTTCCAACCTTTCCCTGTATACCATGTTTGTCACCCACTCCATTAGTCCCATGCTGGACATTGTTTTCCCCAGAATTTACACTTCATTTCAATCTCTAGCTCTTACTTGTCCTCCACTCATCAATGATCCTTTACACATCAATGTATGTCTCCAAAGCATGTCTACCTCCTACTCTTTGCTTACTAGACTTTGCTTGAATTATTAGGGTTGTCTGCTCTTTGTGGCAAAGAAGACTTCTGAACATCATACATTGACATGTATCTCCTTTTCATATTTCATTTCTATTTCATCGTCTTCCCATACTACCTTCATGTTGTCCTCTTTCTTATCTACGTCTCTCTGCTTCCACCACAATCATCATTCCATGGTACCATTGCTCCTGGATTTCTAAATAGCTTTCAAACTGCCCAGCTTTCTTTCCTTTGGGCTGTTGTTGACTCGACTCCAATTTCAGGTCATACACTGTAGCATGATAGTCTAATTTAAAACACTGTGAAGTTGCTTCTTCTTTAGTATATTTCATGATGTTTTAATACTGTTATCATTTAGATCAAAAGTTGTGCTGTAATTTAGAAAGTTCTCTAGCCTGGACTGCATTCTCATCTCTAGTAATTGTGTCTATGAACATGTGTGTATATGAGCATGTGTGTGTGTGTGTGTGTGTGTGTGTGTGTGTGTGTGTGTGTTTTCACGTGTGCACATGCCCATGCATTGCATGTGTGTCTTTGTCTGTCTGTCTGTATACATTTTTGTGTCCATGTTCTTGGGGGTTTGAATTTGCATATGCACATGAGGAGATCAGAAAAATTCGTGTTCCTTCCTCAGATCAGATCCTTACTACCTTTCATTTGAGACCAGATGCCTGGCTGGCTTGGAAATTTGCTAAGATTTTCAGGCTAGTTGGGTAGTAAGCTTCTAGGGAATCCACTGTCTCCACCTCCCACCTCATCCTTTCTGGGGTTATAGGCATGCACCACCAAATTGGGCTTTTATACCACGGGTCCTGAGATTCTGATTCAGACTCTCACCCTTGTGTGGCAACCACTTTCCTATTTAATGATGTTCATAGCCCATAAGGATGGCTTTTTTTTTAATTAACTTGAGTATTTCTTATTTACATTTCGAGTGTTATTCCCTTTCCCGGTTTCCAGGCCAACATCCCCCTAGCCCCTCCCCCTCCCCTTCTGTATGGGTGTTCCCCTCCCCATCCTCCCCCCCTTGCCGCCCTCCCCCCATAGTCTAGTTCACTGGGGGTTCAGTCTTAGCAGGACCAAGGGCTTCCCCTTACACTGGTGATCTTACTAGAATATTCATTGCTACCTATGGGGTCAGAGTCCAGGGTCAGTCCATGTTTAGTCTTTAGGTAGTGGCTTAGTCCCTGGAAGCTCTGGTTGCTTGGCATTGTTGTTCATAAGGATGGCTTTTAATGGCAGTATTGAATCCATTTCCTTGGAAAATTGTACATGTAATTAATTCTTACTTTTTGTATTAATACTTAATGTGAAGTGAAATAGAAACTGCAGAAAATAGTCTTTTATAAGTTTTACTTCACACTTCATGTATAGTGACTATTCTTTTGTTTGCCCAATAATTAAACTACAAAAGATTAGGGACTTGGAAATCTTGTGCATGAAATTATGATTTGCAAACCAATGTCAGCCTTAAATTAGTTTCCATATAGAAACCAAAAGTTATTTGGACATATTTTAAATTGGAGCGTGAATAAAGAGATGTCATATGATCTGTCTTACATTTTTATACCAAGCAATTAAATATGCAGGACATGATTCATGCTGATGGAATTGATTAATATAGCATATCAAATATTTGTGAATCACTTCTTTTTTTATTAGACGAGCAGGTCATCTATGAAGAGCTGTTCTTCTATTTTTAGATGGCTTAACTCAAGAGGTCATTCACAGCTTCCTGTTTTCCTTCTTTCCCTCTTGAGTCTCAGTGATGATCATTTTTCACATGTGCATCTGTTACTAACGCAAACACTAATATTCAAAGGGAAGGAAATAATGTGAACTGCGTACAAATATGCCACATCAGCACACAGTCATCCCAAGGTTGTGTTTCCCAAGATAGCCAGGCAATGGCTTCCAGTGTTGACGTGGACAAGGCATTATGTTTTGAAGAGCTGTCATAGAGTAACTCTTCAGTTAATTCTAGAATACCTTGTTTTTAAACACCAAAGCTGACTCATAGAGCAAACCACACAGTTAAACTTACTATTCTTCTCTTTAGAAGGAAGGATGATGAGCCCTTTCTTTTGAACCACCAAGAGACTCTTGTATGTCAATACAGAATACCACCAAGCTTTTACTGAATCTACACACACACACACACACACACACACACACACACACACACACACACTTAGAGAATGCAAACAACAATCTCTCCCTGCCAAAAAAAAAAAAAAACCAAAATAACAAAAAAAAACCCCAAAAAACACAAAAATACATGCTTCATATCATAGTTTGAAAGGGTACTTTCTAAAGAGCCACCTAACATATTCATTGTATGTCAATCCCAACATCAAAATCATTATCCTACAGTAAAGCAAAGTGAAACAATAATCAATTCTTCATATAATTTTCTTCAATTTTCAATGTTTGATTTATCTACTGCAAACTACAGTAAAATTAAATGGAAAATCACCAAGTAAGAGAGTCATGTGTTTTAAATGGTTTCTATCATAGTACATTTTAGTAATTGGAGTTTATTAATGGTTATTCTTGTTAATCTTTTACTCTGCCTAATTAAAAAATATACTTTACCATAGATATGCATGCATACACAGGAAAGTATGCTGCACATAGCTTTGCTATTAGCCACAACTCGTGTCATTGATGGAATGTCTTTGGAATATCTCCCCCCATGAATGGGGATGGCTCTATTGTAGCTAATTGCTAGTGCCAGTTAAAAGAAACCTTTTATTTAGTTTTACCACAACAGTGGTGAACCAACGTGTTGGGCAAGAATCTACTCCTAAGCCTAAGAGTTGAGAGAAAGTTTGATTTTTCTAAGTAAGAGGGGGCCAGCACCATGTTGAGCCACATGATGGTCCAAGCAAGGGATCTTTAAACAAAGGAACAGAATGGGGGTGGTCTGCTCACAGACTCTAGGTCCCCTGCTGTGATAAGACTGACAGCTTAGAGAGTTAGAGGTTAAAATCTGCTTTTAAAACAAATGTTGTTTAGAAAATCTTACAGGAGATTCATATTCTTTCTAACTTGGGCTCCACGGGAATTTTGGGTTAAAATCCTAGTTAGACAAGCTGCCTGCTTCTTAATGACAGGTATTTCGGAAGGTGATTAAGTTTGGTTTTAGAAGAGAGTACAAAGTTTACCTGAATCATGTGGGGATTTTCACCCATAGTTTGGAACTTAGGGAAAATTAGTCACTGACTCCAAGTAGAGAGTTGTGATATTTAAAAGTTAATAAGGTTATTAAAAATAGAAGTCTATACACCAGGCAGAGTGACTATAGGCATATATTATCGAAGTTATTAATAAAAAATCTGAGGCTCTGGGTAAAGAGCTTGAGATATATATATATATATACATATATACAAATATGTATATGTATACATATATACAAATATATATATATTTGGGCTAAAGTTCTGGTTTGATAAGTTGTTTATTTATTGGTATTAGAATGGATAGAAGGGGTTTAATTTGTTTTATGAATTACCCTGCTAAAGGCCATATGGCTCGATGATGCTGGCTAGTGAGGGTTTGTGGTTATTTTTGATATTTACCACCACAGGAAGCTCAGGTTCTCTTAACATGGGCTCCACAGGAATTTCGGTTTAATTTCCTGACATGACAGATTAGAAAAGCCTAAACAGGTTCATACACTATTGTTTAGCTTACTTCCTTCTTCTTCTTTTTTTTTTTTTCCGGAGCTGGGGACCGAACCCAGGGCCTTGCGCTCGCTAGGCAAGCGCTCTACCACTGAGCTAAATCCCCAACCCCCACTTACTTCCTTCTTAAAAAATATTTAATCTTCATAATGGATGTGACTTTGAGTTTTATGGTTACATTATTCCTCTGGGAGAGAGTGCAAGATACAAGCTTTTCTGGTTACAGACTAAAGAACATGGTATTTTGGGAAAAAGGAGTTTGACTTTGTGTATTTCAAAAGGGTGATTAGGCTCTGGATACCTTCCATAGTCATATGGATCAGATTTGATAAGGGAGACCACCTGAAAAACCAAATTCAAGAGAATCAAACAAAAAGATATCTGTACCTCTAGGTGAGGTAAAACTTTGTGGCTAGGCAGCCACTGGGCAGAAACTGCCTATGTCATCTGTAGACTAATACTGTCCAAAAGGGACACATTTTGCAGACCAGTTGACTGATAATCTTTGCCAAACCAGAATTATCAGCCCGTCAAGATTTCTGCATTTCAAGAGTCTGTCAGTTCATTTTGGGCCAGAAGGCTAAAGACTTGTGCTCACACGTTCCTAAAAGAGGACTGTGCTAGTGGATATTTATCTCTACAACCTCTCAGTTCTGGAAGCCATATTAAACTTCCTATATTTATAAATATTTGGTTATTCTCAGATTTCTGACAGGGTTGAAGACTGATTATAGTCTCATAGCCTACTTAGGTTGTTTAACTTTGATAATACATATTTAATTATATAGTTATCAGATAGTATACAAACTAGCCAGGCTAACGTATAGATTTTAAACCTTTCTTAAGCTGGAATGGAAAGCTAAATATTCTGTTTAACTGATAAAATGTTGGACTGGGTGTTAGATATATTTTATGCCTCTAATTTACAAAATGATAGTAGTTATGCTTAGCTTATATTTAAGAGAAAAGTTTTTTTATTAGACAAAAGGGTGAAATGTAGGCTGATGTCATTATGCGGGTGAAGACAGGTACATGACAGAACGAGGTCTGTCACTGGACAAGAAGGAAGGATGGTCAGGAGAAAAATTTTAGAGGAGAAGGAGACTGGAGCAAGGAGAGGAAGAGCAGCCAAGAGAGAACATGGCAGTGGATGTTAAGATTTCTCTCTGCACATCTACAGATTGCTATGATTACTCTTAAGGAATGGATGTGTACAGGGCTTTGTATGTTGTTTGGAGCAAATTATATCTTATCAATTATAATGATCAGAGGTTATTGTGTTGTGCATTCTTTCATGTGGTGATTTAATTGAGTTTGAGAGAGTGTGTGGTGGGTGGACACACTGGGCCAGCACGGAATTGGGATGTGTATGTCTAGCATGGTGGCAACCTGCATTGGGAACTAGATAAGTAGAGTAATTGGGAACTAGATGGGTAGAGAGATTGTTGCTGGGCTCAGAGAGTAGCCATCGGCAGTGTGATATGGGATGAAGCTTAGCAGGTGAAATACTTTGTTGACTGAGATGAAAATATCCCACAGATGCCATGTGGCACTATGGTGCCTGATCTTGTGCAGGATAAAAGAAACCTCTTTTTAAATTTTACCACCACACTAAAGCCATTATAAGTCATTTATATTGTTCCTCTAAAACCTAGGGGACATTGAGGAAGATGGAGTGGATAGAGTATAAGATCTTTGAAGCTGGGAAATAATTTTGTGAGATGCTGTCTTCTGCATATGGTATGTCCATTTCACACAAGAACACATAGCATCTGTGCATACCTGCATAAGAATTGCACAAATAAAAGACATGGACATAGGAAGAAGACTAGTTAGGAAGGAGGAGGGATCAATTGGATAGGGTGAGAAAATATCAGGGCGATGAATATGATCATAATGTAATATAATATATACCTGTGAAATTATAAAAGATAAAATACGAAAATAAGGGCAATAAATCATCAAATATATAATAAATACAATTAAAAGTTAGCAATCACTATGCAGCTAGCCCATTCTTTGCTTTCATTATTGTAGAAGCAAATTCTGCTGAAGTAGTTCACATCCCACTGAGTATTCTGGGAATATGATCACAGTTCTCATGTTAGAATTTATATATTGGAAATTTTAAAAAGAAAAAATAAGCTCATGTCTGAGACAACCTTACATCTCAATATATTCAGATTCACGGCTGCAGCAAAATGGCCATTAAGTGTTCTTTTGTCTGTATATTGGTGAATTGTGGGCACAGAGTGATTGGTCTTGTGCATGCCAGATAAGTATTCTACCACTGAGTTTCATCTACTACTGAGCTCCATCTACCACTGAGCTTCGTCCCTACCCCTTGGCCCATAGAATACTTAGTCGTTACAGACATGATTTTATCTTGCAGCTACAGTGTAGATCACTAACACTTTTATCTCATTTTGTCCAGCTTGAGGTTCAGACTGTAGCATGCTGTCTACGGCTATTCAACTCAGGTTCTCTCTTTAGGCATAGCTGATTGGACAGATTAACTGGAACCACAACCTTGGCTGTAGTCACCAACTGTCTGGCTACAGGAAGTGTTACTGGCACTTAGCAGAGACCAAGGATGCTGCTAAACAGCTTACACTACATAATACAACATATGCCACAATGTTTTTCCAGTCTGCATTGTCCCTAGCACTAAGGAAGAGAGACCACACTCTAAGGGAAGCAAAGCAGTGATTTCCATTCCTTATCATACTTTGTATCCAAATATCAAGAACTAAATATCATAACTTTTAAAGCACCGTTTAAGCTATGTGTGCATAGATTGGTATCCATTTTAGAAGTAAGGCTCATCAAATGCAATTTGTAATGCATTTATTTTAAAAACCATTGCTTTCCACTATGAGCACAAATGCAATCACTATAGATGAGAACTTCAAAGTGAGACACAACATTTCTTCATTCAACATTCATTCATTGAGGAACATAAAATGAACATATGTTTACACAATTATACCATTTAACAATCAGTTCATATAAGACTATAAGAACAAGTCATAAAATAATAGACTGTAGTAATGGGGTCCAGGTGACCTTTATAACTAAAGAGTGCAAACTCAAATTGACCACAAATGTGTCTGAAAGAATGGTTCAAGTGTCCTTTCCCTAAATAGCTATGGAAATGGACACAAATCAGTATAATGAAAGTTAGTAATTGCCGAAAACATATGGGACCCAAACCAAGCATTCTGTGATCTAACAAAAGTGCTGAGAATGGCCTAGCTTCAGTGAAGCCATGAGATGGAGATTGTTTCTCTTCTGTAGTCATAGTACGTGAATCCAAACTCTTTCTCATTTAATTAGTCCTGCTTAATTGTCTACATTTACCAAACAGCTGGTTAGTATTAGGCATGCTGTCCATGGCTACTCAACCCAGGTCCTCTTCAGGCATAGCTGATTGGACAGATTAATTGGAACCACAACCTTGGCTGTAGTTACCAACTACTCAAACCAGCTGAACTCATCAGTTCAGCACAGAAATACTCAAACACAGAAAAGTAGACTTGAACAGGTCTCAATGACATTCCATTATGGAAATGGGGTTGACATAATGGAGCCCAACCATATAAATCTATGCAATTCAAAATCTCAGACCAATCCAATCAGCATGCTCCCTGCAAAATGCATTGGCCTTACCTTTGTCTTTGTTCTTTTCCTTCCCTAGCGAATCCAGTTTCTTTCTCAAAGATTTCTTTCTCTTTTGTCCATCTGTGAATAGTGAAAGAACAAGAAGTTGTAAAAAAGTAAGTAGTCAAGTGATTTTCATGTTACAATTATAGTTGACATCTTACTTCACTCATAGAATTCAACACTGTAAACAGAGGAAAAAACTGAGAATATCTGAAAAATCCCCAATTTGTAGCTCATGTAACCAGCCTTGAAATTCCTTTTAAATGTTCTTTCAATCATGGGATGAGTTATAAACAGTTCTCTTTCATATGTAATTCAGCTTTGACTTCCAGATGTGTTTGTTTTTACTATTACATAAGGCTTTTCCTGTTCTCCAGGTTTATGCAAGTCACTGTTCATCTTGAACAAAATCTCCATGACAGAATCAACTATATACACATACAGCATTGACATTTATAAGCTATTATAGTGTAATTGGAAAAGGAAATAGATTTGGTGGCTGACAGAATTCAGGCCTAACTACTGTCATCACATTTACAACCTGCAGAATTTTGCATAAGTCTCGATGCTCATACGTAAATAGTAAGAATGGCATGGTTGTGTTGTGAGAATTTCATGAAACAATGTGTATAAAATGCTTAATGTAGAACCTGATCCATGTCCATAAATTCAGTTCTACTTTCTGCCTGGGGCTTTCATATTATTCTACAGTATGCCTATCCCATAATTTAATTATTCATTCATTGATGAATGTTGCTGTTGTTTCAAAGGTGTTACTGTAAGTAGGGGGATAGTCTCACTTAGCATATATATATATACATATATATGTATATATATATATATATATCTTTAACAAATGTACTTAATATTCTCCTTAACTCACCAAATAGTAAAGATACCACTTACATTGCTTGGCAGCTGCAATCAAATTCCTGAGATGTCATCATCAAATACTGGCATTTATCATTGCCAGAACATGTTTTGTGATTATTCAGCTTACCACAGAGGGGGTATGAATCAGGAATCCACACTGGGCTCAAATAGCAAAGATGGAGTTCATATCCATGGGTACAGTTCAAAGTGGATTAAGAATTTTGTCTTGCAGAACATATTCAAACATGTAGTAAAAAGTGCTACCACCCAATAAAATTTACAAAACAATACTCCGACAGCAGGAAATAACAGAATAAACACTCTGAATGCGATGAGCATTCCTGAGATCCTGTTGGGGTTGCAGTTGTTCCCAATTCCTCCTCTACCTTGCAGAGCTTTTAAAGAAATGAAGGAACACGACAATATTGTGAGTAGACACATTTAATACCTTTTCCCTTCCAAAATTATCCCCCAAACATTTTCTTCTCACAAAAAGAAAATAGTAGGATTTTTAACCTCTGGAGTCATGAGATTTCTATGAGGGGGAAATCATGTAAACCAGTTGTGATGTAGCCAAGAGCCATTGATCGCTTCCTCCCTGATGTGTTCATATCGTAAATGTCTAAAAGTTGATCTAGCTACTAGAGAATATCGGGACTTATTATATATACACAGATGATAAAATGCACTAGCTACACAAGATTCTAATCTGTTCTCCAAATAGGATTGCTAGTGGCTTTACTTTGTAATGCTTTCTTTAGTGCTGGTTCATATTACCAAATATGTTTGGTCCATTAATAAAATTTCCTTCTAAAAATCCTTTAATTCTTCAATTTAAACAATTGACTGAAAAGAGTAACTAAAGTATACATCTATTAAAGCCTAAGAGATTTTTCTGTGGTGCTAGGGATGGAACCCAGGACCTTTCATATGCCAATTTAGTATTCTATCACAGAGCCCAAGACGAGAAGCCACAGGCTTTTCTCATTTTTTACTTGAATTTTATAAGTTTTTAGGTTAGCACATAGACTAATGGATTTCACTATGAAGTCCATATACATATGTTTCATTAGAGTTTGTTTTCAACCATTCTCCTCTCCCACTTCTTTATCCCATGCACACAACCCTTCTGGCTGGTTGTCTTCTTTGCTCATTATGGGCATCCATAGGACAATATGTCCTTAAACATATTCCTCAACATAAGCCTTCTTTGGGAAGTGCAGAAATCTGACTTTGAATCTAAGTCTAATTGCCTTTCCATTCTCTGACTTGGGGAGCTTTGTGCTTTAACTTGGATTTTCAGTTCTGGAAACTATAAGATGAATAGATTTTCTGTGGGTTGAATGTAAATGCATATTAGGTTATATTATAAAATACACATTTTAGTGTCACATCAGCAATTCCTTATGTCAGTCTTCATGAACATTTAGAGGGTAAGATTGTTGTATACACCCCTCTCCATCCCACACACTTCTTTCCCTAATGTTTTATTACCTTGGGTATACATGTCTAGTCTCACAGGCTCACCTGTCAGCTGGGCACTATGTTTTCTTCCCCGACCACCTAGGCAAAGGTAGAGAGAGAGTACTAGCTTTGACACTAGAGAGTTCTGTATAGAGATTCTGAATTTTCCACTTCCTACTGACAAATTACTTAATCGCTCCAAACCTCAGATTCCTTATTTATAAAATGGGAGAGATAATCGGTTTCATTAAGAAATGCTGTGTGGGGGTTGGGGATTTAGCTCAGTGGTAGAGCACTTGCCTAGCAAGTGCAAGGCCCTGGGTTCGGTCCCCAACCCCGAAAAAAAAGAAAAAAAAAAAAGAAATGCTGTGTGGGTAGAATAAAGTTGTAGATACCACGTGCTTAGATTATAAAAAAATATTCAGTAAGTACTGACTATTCATTGATCTGTGTACATCATTGATCAAATCATGTATATCAGAGAGGAAATGCATGTATGTATATTGTGTACATTCCAGATGTCCACCCACAGAAGAGGGCTATGATCCTTTGGGATTATATGTAGTTTTGAGCCAACAGGCAAGTGTGTGAACTAAATCTGGGTCCTCTGCATGAGTAACAGATTCTCTGAACTGCTGAGCCATCTCCCAGCCCCCTTTGCATATTTAGTAACAGTGATGAAAACCAACTAGCACAAGAGAAGAGGTTCCATACACTTAATGCTGTAATGAATGCAAAGAATGAGTAGGTTCTGTTTGCTGGGCCAAAGGTCTCCTTTGTTTCTACCAGAGACATAGACAAGAATATAGCCCAAGTAGGAACAAAACAGCCATATCCAGTCCACTACTGCTCAGGTGAAAATCAATGAACAATGATTTATAATAGCTGAGAACTGATGTAAAGTCTTGCCTATTTCCCACACAGATCTGGAGTTTCAGCTTCTCAAGAAAGGCAGAAGAATTCGATGTGTGAAGTCTCAGCTTTCTCACTCACCTTAAGTCAGAAAAGGCACTGGATCCTGCATTACTACACCCATTGATAATATCTCACAGGCATTGGAATTTGTAAACCCATTTGAGCCTGAAAGGGAGGTTCTAGCTTGGTCAATTCTTAAAATCATAACCTGCTGAGAAAAAATTGGCAGGATGATTTTGGCCCCACCTCCTCTTTTGCCCAGCCACAGCTGCTCCACTATTCAGTAGAATCAGAAAAGTAGACTCTTAGAGAAAGAAAACCAAAGGAAATCATAGGCAATGTGGAGAACTTAGTGGAAAAAAAGTGAGGGAAAATTTATAAAGAGACTTGTGGATGGTAGGATAATTAGCCCTTTACAAACAACACCTAATCTAGACCACGAGTTCTCAATCTGGGTACTAGAGATACATGAAGCTACATAATTATTTATTATGTCAATTACTCTGTACATTTTAGGCTACATAGCCATATACCTTGCCTTAATTTCCTAGGTGTCAGAGCATCCACTTATATTCTGTTGCCACTACCAATGATATTTCTGGGCATTACCAAATATCCACAGGAAACAAAATCTCTGTTTGAGAACCAGTGCTTTCTGTGTAACTCTATGTAAAGCATGCAGCAATGGGCACAAGCCATGTGAGTAAAGCCTTTGCATCTTTCTTCCCAATTTATAACCAGACTCTACACTTGTGTTTTAGACAGAACAGTATCAAAATGTTTACAAGTTAATAAGATTTTTTTTATTAACTTGAGTATTTCTTATATACATTTCAAGTGTTATTCCCTTTCCTGGTATCTGGGCAAACATCCCCCCCTCCCCTACCTTATGGGTGTTCCCCTCCCAACCCTCCCCCCATTGCCGCCCTCCCCCCACCAGTCTAGTTCACTGGGGGTTCAGTCTTAGCAGGACCCAGGGCTTCCCCTTTCACTGGTGCTCTTACTAGGATATGCATTGCTACCTATGAGGTCAGAGTCCAGGGTCAGTCCATGTATAGTCTTTGGGTAGGGGCTTAGTCCCTGGAAGCTCTGGTTGCTTGGCATTGTTGTACCTTTGGGGTCTCGAGCCCCTTCAAGCTCTTCCAGTTCTTTCTCTGATTCCTTCAACGGCGGTCCTATTCTCTGTTCAGTGGTTTGCTGCTGGCATTGGCCTCTGTATTTGCTGTATTCTGGCTGTGTCTCTCAGGAGCGATCTACATCCGGCTCCTGTCGGTCTGCACTTCTTTGCTTCATCCATCTTGTCTAATTGGGTGGCTATATATGTATGGGCCACATGTGGGGCAGACTCTGAATGGGTGTTCCTTCAGTCTCTGTTTTAATCTTTGCCTCTCTCTTCCCTGCCAAGGGTATTCTTGTTCCCATTTTAAAGAAGGAGTGAAGCATTCACATTTTGATCATCCGTCTTGAGTTTCATTTGTTCTAGGCATCTAGGGTAATTCAAGCATTTGGGCTAATAGCCACTTATCAATGAGTGCATACCATGTATGTCTTTCTGTGATTGGGTTAGCTCACTCAGGATGATGTTTTCCAGTTCCAACCATTTGCCTACGAATTTCATAAACTCGTTGTTTTTGATAGCTGAGTAATATTCCATTGTGTAGATGTACCACATTTTCTGTATCCATTCCTCTGTTGAAGGGCATCTGGGTTCTTTCCAGCTTCTGGCTATTATAAATAAGGCTGCAATGAACATAGTGGAGCACGTGTCTTTTTTATATGTTGAGGCATCTTTTGGGTATATGCCCAAGAGAGGTATAGCTGGATCCTCAGGCAGTTCAATGTCCAATTTTCTGAGGAACCTCCAGACTGATTTCCAGAATGGTTTTACCAGTCTGCAATCCCACCAACAATGGAGGAGTGTTCCTCTTTCTCCACATCCTCGCCAGCATCTGCTGTCACCTGAGTTTTTGATCTTAGCCATTCTCACTGCTGTGAGGTGAAATCTCAGGGTTGTTTTGATTTGCATTTCCCTTATGACTAAAGATGTTGAACATTTCTTTAGGTGTTTCTCAGCCATTCGGCATTCCTCAGCTGTGAATTCTTTGTTTAGCTCTGAACCCCATTTTTTAATAGGGTTATTTGTTTCCCTGCGGTCTAACTTCTTAAGTTCTTTGTATATTTTGGATATAAGGCCTCTATCTGTTGTAGGATTGGTAAAGATCTTTTCCCAATCTGTTGGTTGCCGTTTTGTCCTAACCACAGTGTCCTTTGCCTTACAGAAGCTTTGCAGTTTTATGAGATCCCATTTGTCGATTCTTGATTTTAGAGCATAAGCCATTGGTGTTTTGTTCAGGAAATTTTTTCCAGTGCCCATGTGTTCCAGATGCTTCCCTAGTTTTTCTTCTAATAGTTTGAGTGTGTCTGGTTTGATGTGGAGGTCCTTGATCCACTTGGACTTAAGCTTTGTACAGGGTGATAAGCATGGATCGATCTGCATTCTTCTACATGTTGACCTCCAGTTGAACCAGCACCATGTGCTGAAAATGCTATCTTTTTTCCATTGGATGGTTTTGGCTCCTTTGTAAAAAATCAAGTGACCATAGGTGTGTGGGTTCATTTCTGGGACTTCAATTCTATTCCATTGGTCTATCTGTCTGTCTCTGTACCAATACCATGCAGTTTTTATCACTATTGCTCTGTAATACTGCTTGAGTTCAGGGATAGTGATTCCCCCTGAAGTCCTTTTATTGTTGAGGATAGCTTTAGCTATCCTGGGTTTTTTGTTATTCCAGATGAATTTGCAAATCGTTCTGTCTAACTCTTTGAAGAATTGGATTGGTATTCTGATGGGGATTGCATTGAATCTGTAGATTGCTTTTGGTAAAATGGCCATTTTTACTATATTAATCCTGCCAATCCATGAGCATGGGAGATCTTTCCATCTTCTGAGGTCTTCTTTAATTTCCTTCTTCAGTGCCTTGAAGTTCTTATTGTACAGATCTTTTACTTGCTTGGTTAAAGTCACACCGAGGTACTTTATATTATTTGGGTCTATTATGAAGGGTGTCGTTTCCCTAATTTCTTTCTCGGCTTGTTTCTCTTTTGTGTAGAGGAAGGCTACTGATTTATTTGAGTTAATTTTATACCCAGCCACTTTGCTGAAGTTGTTTATCAGCTTTAGTAGTTCTCTGGTGGAACTTTTGGGATCACTTAAATACACTATCATATCATCTGCAAACAGTGATATTTTGACTTCTTCTTTTCCGATCTGTATCTCCTTGACCTCCTTTTGTTGTCTGATTGCTCTGGCTAGAACTTCAGGAACTATATTGAATAAGTAGGGAGAGAGTGGGCAGCCTTGTCTAGTCCCTGATTTTAGTGGGATTGCTTCGAGTTTCTCTCCATTTAGTTTAATGTTAGCAACTGGTTTGCTGTATATGGCTTTTACTATGTTCAGGTAGGGGCCTTGAATTCCTATTCTTTCCAGGACTTTTAACATGAAGGGGTGTTGAATTTTGTCAAATGCTTTCTCAGCGTCTAATGAAATGATCATGTGGTTTTGTTCTTTCAGTTTGTTTATATAATGGATCACGTTGATGGTTTTCCGTATATTAAACCATCCCTGCATGCCTGGGATGAAGCCTACTTGGTCATGGTGGATGATTGTTTTGATGTGCTCTTGGATTCAGTTTGCCAGAATTTTGTTGAGTATTTTTGCGTCGATATTCATAAGGGAAATTGGTCTGAAGTTCTCTTTCTTTGTTGTGTCTTTGTGTGGTTTAGGTATAAGAGTAATTGTGGCTTCGTAGAAGGTATTCGGTAGTGATCCATCTGTTTCAATTTTGTGGAATAGTTTGGATAATATTGGTATGAGGTCTTCTCTGAAGGTTTGGTAGAATTCTACACTAAACCCGTCTGGACCTGGGCTCTTTTTGGTTGGGAGACCTTTAATGACTGCTTCTATTTCCTTAGGAGTTACGGGGTTGTTTAACTGGTTTATCTGTTCCTGATTTAACTTCGGTACCTGGTATCTGTCTAGGAAATTTTCCATTTCCTGAAGATTTTCAAGTTTTGTTGAATATAGGTTTTTATAGTAAGATCTGATGATTTTTTTGAATTTCCTCTAAATCTGTTGTTATGTCTCCCTTTTCATTTCTGATTTTGTTAATTTGGACGCACTCTCTGTGTCCTCTCATTAGTCTGGCTAAGGGTTTATCTATCTTGTTGATTTTCTCAAAGAACCAACTTTTGGTTCTGTAGATTCTTTCTATGGTCCTTTTTGTTTCTACTTGGTTGATTTCCACTCTGAGTTTGATTATTTCCTGCCTTCTACTCCTCCTGGGTGTATTTGCTTCTTTTTGTTCTAGAGCTTTTAGGTGTGCTGTCAAGCTGCTGACATATGCTCTTTCCTGTTTCTTTCTGCAGGCACTCAGCACTATGAGTTTTCCTCTTAGCACAGCTTTCATTGTGTCCCATAAGTTTGGGTATGTTGTACCTTCATTTTCATTAAATTCTAAAAAGTTTTTAATTTCTTTCTTTATTTCTTCCTTGACCAGGTTATCATTGAGTAGAGCATTGTTCAATTTCCAAGTATATGTGGGCATTCTTCCCTTATTGTTATTGAAGACCAGTTTTAGGCCGTGGTGGTCCGATAGCACGCATGGGATTATTTCTATCTTTCTGTACCTGTTGAGGCCCGTTTTTTGACCAATTATATGGTCAATTTTGGAGAAAGTACCATGAGGAGCTGAGAAGAAGGTATATCCTTTTGCTTTAGGATAGAATGTTCTATAAATATCCGTTAAGTCCATTTGGCTCATGACTTCTCTTAGTCTGTCTACATCTCTGTTCAATTTCTGTTTCCATGATCTGTCCATTGATGAGAGTGGGGTGTTGAAATCTCCCACTATTATTGTGTGAGGTGCAATGTGTGTTTTGAGCTTTAGTAAGGTTTCTTTTACATATGTAGGTACCCTTGTATTTGGGGCATAGATATTCAGGATTGAGAGTTCATCTTGGTGGATTTTTCCTTTGATGAATATGAAGTGTCCTTCCTTATCTTTTTTGATGACTTTTAATTGAAAATTGATTTTATTTGATATTAGAATGGCTACTCCAGTTTGCTTCTTCTGACCATTTGCTTGGAAAATTGTTTTCCAGCCTTTCACTCTGAGGTAATGTCTGTCGTTGTCTCTGAGGTGTGTTTCCTGTAGGCAGCAGAATGCAGGGTCCTCGTTGCGTATCCAGTTTGTTAATCTATGTCTTTTTATTGGGGAGTTGAGGCCATTGATGTTGAGAGATATTAAGGAATAGTGATTATTGCTTCCCGTTATATTCATATTTGGATGTGAGGTTATGATTGTGTGCTTTCATTCTCTTTATTTTGTTGCCAAGACGATTAGTTTCTTGCTTCTTCTAGGTTATAGCTTGCCTCCTTATGTTGGGCTTTACCATTTATTATCCTTTGTAGTGCTGGATTTGTAGAAAGATATTGTGTAAATTTGGTTTTGTCATGGAATATCTTGGTTTCTCCATCTATGTTAATTTTGAACGATACAGTAACCTGGGCTGGCATTTGTGTTCTCTTAGGGTCTGTATGACATCAGTCCAGGATCTTCTGGCCTTCATAGTTTCTGTCGAGAAGTCTGGTGTGATTCTGATAGGTCTGTCTTTATATGTTACTTGACCTTTTTCCCTTACTGCTTTTAATATTCTTTCTTTATTTTGTGCGTTTGGTGTTTTGACTATTATGTGACGGGAGGTGTTTCTTTTCTGGTCCAATCTAATTGGAGTTCTGTAGGCTTCTTGTATGCCTATGGGTATCTCTTTTTTTAGGTTAGGAAAGTTTTCTTCTATGATTTTGTTGAAGATATTTACTGGTCCTTTGAGCTGGGAGTCTTCACTCTCTTCTATACCTATTATCCTTAGGTTTGATCTTCTCATTGAGTCCTGGATTTCCTGTATGTTTTGGACCAGTAGCTTTTTCCGCTTTACATTATCTTTGACAGTTGAGTCAATGATTTCTATGGAATCTTTTGCTCCTGAGATTCTCTCTTCCATCTCTTGTATTCTGTTGGTGAAGCTTGTATCTACAGCTCCTTGTCTCTTCTTTTGGTTTTCTATATCCAGGGTTGTTTCCACATGTTCTTTCTTGATTGCTTCTATTTCCATTTTTAATTCCTTCAACTGTTTGATTGTGTTTTCCTGGAATTCTTTCAGGGATTTTTGCAATTCCTCTCTGTAGGCTTCTACTTGTTTATTAATGTTTTCCTGTGTTTCCCTAAGGGAGTTCTTCACATCTTTCTTGAAGTCCTCCAGCATCATGATCAAATATGATTTTGAAACTAGATCTTGCTTTTCTGGTGTGTTTGGATATTCCATGTTTGTTTTGGTGGGAGAATTGGGCTCCGATGATGCCAAGTAGTCTTGGTTTCTGTTGCTTGGGTTCCTGCACTTGCCTCTGCCATCAGATTATCTATAGTGTTACTTTGTTCTGCTATTTCTGACAGTGGCTAGACTGTCCTATAAGCCTGTGTGTCAGGAGTGCTGTAGACCTGTTTTCCTCTCTTTCAGTCAGTTATGGGGTCAGAGTGTTCTGCTTTCGGGCGTGTAGTTTTTCCTCTCTACAGGTCTTCAGCTGTTCCTGTGGGCCTGTGTCTTGAGTTCACCAGGCAGCTTTCTTGCAGCAGAAAAGTTGGTCTTACCTGTGGTCCCGAGGCTCAAGTTCGCTCGTGGGGTGCTGCCCACGGGCTCTCTGCGGCGGCAGCAACCAGGAATACCTGTGCCGCCCCTTCTGGGAGCTTCAGTGCACCAGGGTTCCAGATGGCCTTTGGTGTTTTCCTCTGGCGCCCGAGATGTGTGTATAGAGAGCAGTCTCTTCTGGTTTCCCAGGCTTGTCTGCCTCTCTGAAGGTTTAGCTCTCCCTCCCACGGGATTTGGGTGCAGAGAACTGTTTATCCGGTCTGTTTCCTTCAGGTTCCGGCAGTGTCTCAGGCAGGGGTCCTGCCGCTCCTGGGCCCTCCCCCACGGGAGCCCAGAGGCCTTATACAGTTTCCTCTTGGGCCAGGGATGTGGGCAGGGGTGAGCAGTGTTGGTGGTCTCTTCCGCTCTGCAGCCTCAGGAGTGCCCACCTGACCAGGCGGTTGGGTCTCTCTCTCACAGGGTCTGGGAGCAGAGAGCTGCTGCGGGCCGGGATCCGCGTGTGTGGGACTTCCGGTAAACACAGAATGTGCCCGGTCCTAGAGGAATTCTGCTTCCGTGTGTCCCAAGCTCACCAGGCAGCTTTCTTGCAGCAGAAAAGTTGGTCTTACCTGTGGTCCCGAGGCTCAAGTTCGCTCGTGGGGTGCTGCCCACGGGCTCTCTGCGGCGGCAGCAACCAGGAATACCTGTGCCGCCCCTTCTGGGAGCTTCAGTCCACCAGGGTTCCAGATGGTCTTTGGCTTTTTCCTCTGGCGTCCGAGATGTGTGTGCAGAGAGCAGTCTCTTCTGGTTTCCCCTGCTTGTCTGCCTCTCTGAAGGTTTAGCTCTCCCTCCCACGGGATTTGGGTGCAGAGAACTGTTTATCCGGTCTGTTTCCTTCAGGTTCCGGCGGTGTCTCAGGCAGGGGTCCTGCCGCTCCTGGGCCCTCCCCCACGGGAGCCCAGAGGCCTTATACAGTTTCCTCTTGGGCCAGGGATGTGGGCAGGGGTGAGCAGTGGTGGTGGTCTCTTCCGCTCTGCAGCCTCAGGAGTGCCCACCTGACCAGGCGGTTGGGTCTCTCTCTCACAGCAGTTAATAAGATTTTAAATACTGGATTAGATTTTAGAAAGAAGAGCTATTTCCTTCAATTTATAAAAGGATGAGAGTATGTCTATAGTTAGTAATCATTGTACCAAATGTTCGAGGCTATAGATTTTTAGGATTAGAATGAGTCCTTGGAGTAAACCGCCTTCTGTTTCCCCATATGGAAGGTTTTCTTTCTTACTTGGGTGGTAAGATGACATGTGAAAGCATGGGTGTCAGCATGAATGAATGGTACTCAGCTTCCAGGGAAGATACCAATGTTCTTTCTTTTTAAACAAGTCATACTATCTATAGAACCTATATAGACTGGGAATTTATTTTTTCAAAAGAAGAAAGGAAAAGATGTCCAACTCAATATAACACAGTGTCCTGGAAGAGATCCTGAAACAAAGTGAGGACATTAGCAGGAAGTTGATAAAATATGAAACAAGTCTATCATTTTGTTGATGACGGTACATCAAGGATAGTATAATACGTTATTAGGGGAAACATGGAGAGGCTTACAAAGAAATGCTGTATCATTCTTGTAATTTTACAGCACATCTAAAATTATTCAACAATTCAAAATGACCTTTAAAAGCCACTCTTCTTTGTACCAACTCTATTTGAATAAAGGTTGAAAATTCATTTGTCGAATGTAAGAAAATAGAAGCCTGGGCTGCTTCTTGAGGAGTTTCATTGAATCTGAAACTCAAATTTGTGGCACGAAGGGAAATGACTCACAGAGTCATGGTTTCTGACCTGGTTGAAACTGTGGAAATGATCTACTCTTGCCATCTCCCTGATCTGAAGAAAAGCACATGTCCAAACTGACAGAAAACACAAAATAGCAGATATGCCTGCCATTGTGGTGGAGCATACTTGCTTAAGAGGAAGTAGCCAGCTTAGAGTCTCAGTCAGTTTTATTTTTATGACTTTGGTGATGGTTCCATAGGTGGTTGATTAAGTCATCTTAGAATCGTGGTATCTCTAAATCCATTTCTGTATAAATTATTCAAACCTTATATTTTTTATCCATATATGAGAACTCCTATTTCTACACAATTTTATTTGTAAATGTCTCATACTTATGCTGATAAACTAAAATATTTCCTTAAATATACATAAGATATATATATATATATATATATATATATATATATATATATATATCAAGCAAGTTACACTCTATGAATTCATTATAGAAATGTCCAATACAGGCTGAGTGTGGTCATGCCCACCTTTAGTTCCAGAACTAGGGAATCAGAGGCAGGTAAAGATCTGCGTCTTTGAGGCCAGTTTGGTAATCATGGTAAGATCTGTCTCAAAATAAATTTTTACACTATTTTATTTCTAACTAAAGTGAAAATTATTTCTTCTCTGCGGGCTGTCAACCTCTAAAAACTAAGGTAAGGGAAAGGCTAAGTTCTCTATTTTATTTCTAGTTTGGATCTGGAGTATTGTTAAAGATGTAATTTTATTACTATTGGTCTCTTCCTCTAGGGAACTATGTATTGTATCCTTGCTCAACATCTGCTGTTTGATGATGATTAACCTTATCCATGCAAGTTAAATTTGCCTGGTAAGTTCACACCGGAAAACAGATAGGGTCTAATGAGAGCAGGGCAGCCAAAACCCCAATCAAAACCAGAAAAATGAGACTTTATAATGAATTCCAAACTGGCCTTTCTACATTGAGTTCCTGTTCTGTATCTAAAGTCCATTCAAAGAAATGGAATGAGAGCATCCCTAGCAGTGAAAGGAAGTATCTGCCTATGGATGGGAAATCTATGAGACCACTGCAATTGTGTGCTACAAGAGATGGCATGGGGTAAAGTCTAGATATTTAGGAAAAGAACTAGCATAGAGTTGTCTTTTCTATTCTAACACAAAACTTATTTTATTTTCTCCAGGCTTATTTTATCATAGCACATGACTATTCTCCTTGGCTTGGGAATATTATTTATATTTTAACACTTATCTGCTAACGTATCATCTTCTTTCTAGAAAGAAGATTCATCATCAATCTTTCCAATTGCCCATCCATCTGTCCACCCAACAGTGATTAATCACACATTGTGGGGTAAACTAAGTGATGTGTTTTAAAGCTAGATGGGCAGGCATTATCTGCTCCTTCGGGGGACTCATGAGTTAAGTGTTAGAGATAGATCTGGGAAAAACTGACTAAAACCAAACAAATAAATGCCTTTGTGAACATTTTACTAGGTGTTAGTACAGATGAGCAAAGGCTGACCCCAACTATGCTTTCAAAAGCTAATATTTAGTTCAGTTCTCAAGGGATAAAGTTGCTCTTCTCAGGACCCTTTGAATTGTGTTGGTGTTTTCCTCAATAATTCATATGATGACTACAGAAATCCTTTCTTTCTGACTCTCCCACCCTCTGAATGTTTTATTTTTGGCAAAAACACATTATTGCAGACGTTTTCAACCATCCTAGTGCTATGACCCTTTAATTTTCTTCCTCATGTTGTGTTGACTCACAACCATAAATTATATTCATTGTTATTTTCATAACTGTAAGTTTGCTACTGTTATGTATTGTAGTGTGAGTATCTGACATGCAGGGTATCTGATATGCGACCCCTTTGAAAGGGTTGTTCAATGCCCACAAGGGACAAGACCTACAGGTTGAGAACTGCTGCATTATTGGGTAAAAGTTCTACTGGTGAGCAAACATTACAGATTCCAGAGTGGAATAATAGCTCCATCAGAGGAAAGCAGTGTTATAGAGAGTGAAAATAAAAATTCTGGGAAAGAAAAACAGACTTCACTAAAAATATGAAAAAATGATTCAAGTCCAACATAGCCCTATCATTTATCCAACATTGGCTGTCAATTAATTGTGCATGTTTATATGCACACAGGTCTGTCATCATCAAGACACATTTTGTGTTATTGATTGTTGGTTATTTCACACAATTCTGGAAACATCTATTTTTCTATCATCTTATCTCCAGAAGATTTTCCACTAATTATACTTTACACAGAAGGAGTTGTGTAGGGATGTGGGCATCATGTCATTTCTCTTGGCACCAATCCCACTGAATTAATCTGTGTTTCTTCATTCTCACGGCACCATGTGGACTCATATTTCCAGAATCTGTTTTCAAAATACCTCCATTTCCCTGGAAAAGGAAATGTTTTATGGTGTTCTTAAGCAATAGAGATGCCTCTTCTTAGAGGGCATGCTCCCCAAAGTACTTGTAAAATGTACTAATCTTGTTAGTTTACAGGCTGAAGAGGTGGTAAAATTAACAAAACTGTGGTCACAACATCAGAACATTCTGTTAGTCTCTCTCTGCTGTAATGAGACTCAACTATCAGAGGTCAGCATACTTGTAACTCAATTAAACACTAAGAAAAGAAATCCTCTTCTGTTTTGTGTAAATTATTTTGTCAGGGCAATTAGTTCTAAAATTTCTCGTTGTGATATTTAAGAGAGACAAATAACTCCCACGGATTCTTGCATCTCAAAGCAAGTTTTTTCCTATTTAAGAAAAATTGTTAAGATATTTGATTTATTAAACATGTCTCCTTATTCAGTTAAAATGTAATTACTCCTTGCTTCAAAAAGTGGTCATGATCACCCTTGAAGGTCTTTTTTTTTTTTTTTTGGTTCTTTTTTTCGGAGCTGGGGACCGAACCCAGGGCCTTGCACTTCCTAGGTAAGCGCTCTACCACTGAGCTAAATCCCCAGCCCTTGAAGGTCTTTTACTACCTGGTATTTTTTCATATTTAAGTTCTATGAGTTAATCAAATGGGATTTTAAAACAACAACAATAGCAGAAGCAGCAGAAATGACAAATATGTCATGAGCATGTACCCTAAGGGAGCAGACTTGTTGCTGTCCTTTCTAAATCTGAGAGATAACCTATTCTTTTAAGCTTCTTAATTTATAGCTTTTATCCCCTGACCCTTACAGGGATGATGATGACACCTATTACTTTTTCTACCTAGACAGTTTTCAGAGAGAAAAGTTTATAATCATCAAACTAGAAAAGGGGGCTTTTATTAAATCATTTCTTTTGGCTTTATTTCTCTGCTGGATTTTAAAAGAAAAGAAGAAGGTAGGTGAATATAAATTAGAAATATCACACTCATCTCAAAAACACCTTGCACTGTTAACTTGAGAGAATGCTATCCAGGCATAGGGTTTGGAGAGACAGCTTAGTTGATGAAGTGTCTGGCTTGCATTCATGAAGCCCTGGGTTTGATCTCTAGCAGGTATAAAACCAGAGGTGTTGACACATACCCTGCAATACAAGTACTTGGGAATGGATGATCAGAAATTTAATGTCATCCTTGGCTATGTAGGTAAAGAGGCAAGTGTGAGCTACATGAGACTCTTTGTTTCAGAGAAAGAAAAGAAACAAACTCTAACAGGAAAAAAAATCCCCAAATTATAAAGTTTCATCATTATTTATTACAAAGCCTACATATAGTTTATACTAAAAAAGATGGAGTCTGACAGTTGTGTCCCTGTGGAATGTGATTTTTTTTGACCTATAGAAGAGACCAATTCCAACTACTTTAGTTTTGTTCTATAACGAACGAGCCAATTAGATATCCATAAGACATGAACTTTAAATCCTGGCAACGTGTAAAAATTTCTGTCAGTTTGCTCACATAAAAATAGCTCTCTTGCATGCAGTGACTGGAAAGATGACACAAGTGGATGGAAACTTAGAATCCTTTCTTCCATATCACCTGCATGCACAACTACATGGTGCCACTGGCAAGTCAAACTCTACCTTCGTCCTCCACTCACTTTCATTCACCCTTGCCCCATTTTGTTACTTTATGCTTCCTGGGGTAATTTTTCACCCCAGCTTTGGCAGAGCACTGTATGCTAATCCCTGTGATTTATTCCTGGTTGCCAGTACCCACTTAGGCACTGGTAGGCATTCCAATTCTAGGGAATGGAAAGGGAGAGAAGTGTACTAGGAGTCAGCATTGGAAATGCTGCTCCTTTCTTATAAAACCACTTGCTGGAACGTTAGTACTCTTCCCTGTCTCTTGATGCTCCTATAAGCTTATCAATGCCAAGGGTTGCTGCAGCCATTCCATGATGATGAAGAAAGCCAAGAAACAGCAAGAGACTCCACTGATATAATAGCAAAAAACAGATAGAAATCCATGGAAATAATGGAAGTGGCTTATCCCTGGACTCTTCATGAAGTTATTTTATTTTAACTTCTGTAACTTGTAGTAAATGTATATTAATAGTTAAAGATCAAAAACATCTTTGTGATTTTCTACTTTTAGGTCTGCCAGACATGTTATACCAAGTATTCTTAAGAAATGATTTCCATAGATGTTTTGAATCTATGTCTTTACGATTGGGTGGGTAGAAGGAGAGAGGTCACATTGCCAAGAACTAAATATCTATAAATAAATAGTTCTATACAGATAAATGTTGCTAACTTGTCAGCTATCACACTTGACAGTAATAAAAAAAGTTACATTTAACCTTTACCAGAGATTATTTTATTATTAAAATCATCCATTCAATGCACTACCAATATATCCATAAATATAAGGCATACTACTGTATAGCACACTATAAATTACTATATATGGTGACATTAGTTGTTTAAGAAATTCATACAATGTTATTTATCTTTCTTGTTTAGTTCTACCACATAATTGGCGAAAAAAATATTTATTCACATGTGTAAGCACTAAAATCTGAGAATTATAAACTTCTGACCATTCCAAAAAATCCAATTACAAAAACTATTTGCAATTATCAAATTTACTTTAGGCAGTGATCCCAGTGTAGAGCCCAGGGTAGTCATAAAAAGATGCCAGAATATTTTAGAAACTGCAGTGATCAGGACTTTGTTCTACATTTCAAAGTCTTATACAATCAATAGTGGCTGGTGCTCTAACACACACAAAAGAAATGTGTGTTGTTGTGATCAGTAAAGACAAGACTTTGGATGGAAAACTATACTACCTCAAAACATGAAATACTAGTTGTGAACAACGAATCTCAAAGAATGTGAGTTAATGAATTGGGCATGTGCTCTGTACTAGTACTGAATCATTCAGGAGCACACACAAAGCACACATTTGAGAACTATACACTACACAAGTCTTCAGCTCTTAGGGAAAACATCCAAGAAGAAAGCTACAAAACCAACTGCAATAAAGTGTCTGTCATTCTTGGCTTTCACTGGAGTAGATGGATGAGGCTGCTTCTTTCTCAAAGGGCTTCCCAAGGCAATTGAATAGATTTCATCTTTGACTATAATTTATATATTTGTATTTTGTCTGTTGAGTAACCTGGGATAACTAGAGGATATGGATAGTTTTTGACATGGCTAGATATATAGGAATATGAAAATGAGCCCAAAGCTAGAACCATACCTTAAACATCTAGGGTCAATCTCTTTGAGTGACACTTTAGAGTATCATATACTGCTTCATTGCTTTCTTTAGCAATATCAAGGTGTTTATGCTGTCTGCAGAAGCTAGGTAAAGCACACAGGGAAAGATAGTTTTTACTCTCCCTATCTTACACACACACACACACACACACACACACACACACACACACACACACACACACCTTAAAATACTGAATACATACAGATTCAAAACTACTTCTGAGGATACCTTTTCATATATGTACCAGGCATTACATGACATGTCTGACAGATCTAGAAGTAGGAAAACACATTATAGAGCAGATTCGGATTACTCACTGTTAAGATACATTTGACTGAAAACCATGGAAGTTTAATAAAAATAAAAATGGCTGACCTAAAAAGTCTTCATCTTATTTTATCGGTAATGTAGAAGTAGGGTAGTTATATGGCTCCTTTATTCAGTGGATTTCCATCTTTTCTCTCTGATACCTTCAGTGTGCTACATATCTATCTCCCTTGGGTGATTCATCAAGCTTGCTATTACTAAAGAGAGAAGGACAGCCATATAGGAATCCTCCCAGGTGTGCCTCTCACTGAGGGTATAGTTGTAGCCCTAGTGTCATCTTCTTAACCATACAGGGAAAAATGTTAAATTTGGCTTACAAAGTTCCCTAGAGCCTCAGCAAAGAAAAGTTATTCATACTGATTTTTTGTTATTTTCCTCTTGATGTGTGATGGTCAATTTGTAGGTCATAAATCTACTATTGATCCAGGAAAATATAGTAGGACATGGAAAAGTGTTTTAGAAAAAAGGCAGAGAATTAAACGGAAGTGGATATTTGAGAATGCTGTATGAAGTATTTAACTCTGAAAAGAGAATAGCATTTGTGTCACATGTTCCCAAGGCTGAGATGTAAGGTATAATTTATTCCTCAGTATAGATTTTAGATATATGCTAAAACCTGTTGTTCCAAGAACATAGACTTAAATCATTGGTGCATTTGTTATATAGACTGTTAAGTAAATGAATTTCTTCTTTTATATGAAATGGTATAAAATATTTCAACAGTGATATAGGCAAGACACAGGAAGCTTTGAGATCTTTTTCTCCAATAAGAGAGTAAGCTTTGTGGTTTATGATTACTCTGATGGTTTTAGGTATGATAGAACAGTGGAGTAGTCTTGAATTGAAGACAGCAAAATGAGGCTCATCTCATGCTTTATAATTAAGATGAGATACAGAGTTGAGGGAAGATGCATGAAAAAGTGATATAGCAATGATGGCAACGATAATTAACATGTTGATGGAGATGGATAGCTTTTATGGAGAATGTATGAGATGTCAGTAGATGCTTTAAACTCATTATGGTTGTTACTACACTTAAACCTCACATTAACCCATGAGACCATCAATTAAAACTGGAAAATAAGTACAGGGTGAAGTTAGAGGAAATAATTAAGGTATCTTCAAACCCATTCCTGGAGATACTTGGGAAGATGTAAGAAAGGTGATCAATGCTTTCTGCAAGGTTAGAGAAGAGTAAAGAGGACATTTAACTTTAAAGATGTATACTCAGGCATACATTCATTTCTGACAGAATTACTGGTGTATTGTGCCCTGTCCCTAGTATTCTAGTTCCATAAGCAAATGATCCATAACCCTGTCTTATGGGAAGTCATGATCCTCTGTGGGAGGACCAAGGAAATGGTGGTGGACACAAAGAAGGTGCCATTAGTTCTAGAACTCCTATACTAGAGTCCTTCTTTGAGACCTTCCAAGCAAAGAAGTCATACATATTTAGCATTACTTGACTCCTATTGGCATTTCTAGCAGACTGTGGAGTCTGCTTCCTGTTTCAGCTTGACTGTGATGCACACCAAAAATTTCAACAAACAGATCTAGCACATTACACCTGGACATTTCCAGTAAGGATAGCACAAAGACGGGACAGCAACCCTTGCTATCCAAGTTACTATTTGACAACCTAAACTTGCAGTTCATGTCTCCCAGGTAATTTAACTTTCTAAATCAACACTTAAGTCAGAAACTGAAGGTGGCTGCTAGATTCTTAGGCTACCAAGAATATACATTTTTGTTTTTTCATTGAGTTGTTTATTTGGGTTTTTATGATGGCATAATGACAAGGGCCTGCTTTATAAAGAGGCCATGTAATTGAGCAATTTTGAGGTATCAGGTTACTCTTAAAAATAAAGCAGGAAGGTTTTTTATTAGACTATTGCCTGCAGTTTCTTTTTAAAATATATTTTTATTTTTTATTGATTATTTTATTTATTTACATTTTAAGTGTTATCCATCTTCCCTGTTTCCCCTCCACAGACTACCTATCCCTTCCTCCATCCACCCAGCCTCACCACCAGTACCCAGGGTGAGCCATGGCTCCAGATGCATATATTGCAGAGGATGGCCTCGTTGGCTATCATTGGGAGAGGAGACCTTTGGTCCTGTGGAGGCTCGATGGCCTATATTTTCTTAAATCATTAACTATTTAAAACAATTTTCAATACTCATAAACAAACTCTTTACCAATTCTCATATCAGAAATTAACAAGAAAGAAAAGCAATAAAAACATAAATTAAACAAACCAATTAAAGAAAATTAATATGTAATTTCTTTTTCTTGGATGATTTGGCTTTATAAACTTAAATATATTGAAGATAAGCACTCTACATATAATAGAATCTTATACTGATTGTGGGAAAAAATCCCTTGCTTCATTTTATTTTACTTTAAACTGTGCATCAGTATTTTTCTTCTATAAATAGCCAAATAGCCATTATTGTTATAATAAGATATTCTGTTGTTTATTAAGAGTTTAGATGCCTTGTACGAAGTAAGTGGTTTTATCATGCTACTTTCATACCGTATATTACACACTGCAATCATACTTATCACATCTAGTATTTTCATTTTACTTTATTGTTTATTTATGTCCATGAGTATGCATGAGTGTATGCCAGTTGTATGCACATGCTCACTGAGGCCAGAACAGTGGTCAATAACCTTGAGGTGAAGTTAGGTGCAGTTGTGAGTCACCTGAACTCCAGTCCTCTGAAAAAGCAGTATGCATCCTTAGACACTGAGCCATCTCTCTAGATTTTATAATAACCTCTCAATTGTGATATGAAGTAAAATGCAGCCATACTTGCTATACCCGTTAACAAACATGGCTATTTTTCAATATAACTTTATTTACAAAGCCAAGCTCTTACTTACATTGGACTTTTGGTTAATTTGTTAACTCCTTCCCTTGAGCACTTCTATTACGAAGCTATCAAATATTCAGTAAACATAACACATTACCTGATATTTAAGTTCTTCCTGCTTGTGCTTCCTGGTTCTGTTAGTAAAGCTCATGCTATTTGTAGACTACTTAGTCTGATTTAAAAGATCCTGCAAATGCAGCAGTCTAAATAGTCAGAATCCCCCTAGGTCTGACAGGAAAAAATAACTCCTGATAAATATTATTATTCCTGCTGGTGTTCCCCTGATAATAATAATACAGCTTGTCATATAGATAGTAGATTCTTATACATATTTTGGTTCATTTTAAACTGTTGTCTACTATTTACTTACCTCTTTATTGTGCATCAGTACAATATGTTTTAATTGCTTGAGTTTCATGATATACTTTAATACGTAAGCAAGAGTAACCTCTCTTAGCTTCATCAGTCATCACCTGATTATAGTCAATTAGTTGCTTAAATTATGTTCATTCTAATTTTGTTAAAGTATAAAATTTATATTGTTGCTCCTCTATGGAATAACATTCATTTTATTGATTACTAATAGCATAGTTGGTACCTTACATTATTGATCTTTTGCTTACGTGAAAAGCATGTCTGCCATTTCCTCCATTTTGATTTAGGAATTTGCTATGTAGCCCAAGCTGGTCTTGAACTCACAATCTTCCTCCCTCAGTGTTGGGATTACCAACCATAGCCAACACTCTAACTTCCATTCAGATCCAACTTAAACCCTATTGCCTTTCATTTTAATGATTACCTTGTATACTATTTCGGTTTGCTGACACTGGTGTAACAAATGATTCCGAACTTAAAAACCAACTTATTACATTGCAATGCTGGAAGTAAAACTCTGAAATGCACCTCAGTGGGCTAAAGTCAAGGTGTCAGGACTGTGTCCTTTTGGGGAACTTCAAAAAGAACATATTCCATTGACATTTTTTATCTCCCAGGGTCACATATATTCCTTTAATTATGGCCCCTTTGTCCCATCTTCAAAGCCAGCAACATTGCATCTCTCTGACCATCCTTACATCTACAACTACTCGTGTGATTAGTCTGGGACCTTTCAGACAATGTAGGATAATTGCTCTATCTCAGACAGTACTGTATCACATTTGCAAGATTCTTTCTGTCCTGTGAGCTGATGTGTTAATCAAAGGATTAAGATGTGGCTATCTTTGGAATGTCATTCTACAGACTGCGGATACATTTTAAATTAGTTACTGACCTCTCTCCTTTCATTAAACTCCATTCTAATATTAATTGAAGGAGACTTTGATTAACCAGGGCTAAGGAATTTAAAGTAAAAATGAAGTGTTTTTGTTCTAACCGTGCACAACTGCCAGGAAGCTTATGTTACATTCTAAATTCCCAGCTATAATTTCCATATGGACTTTCAACTGCCCTTAAGTCCAGCGTCATTGCTGGTCCAGTTCCCTTCTTCCATTTCTCTTCCTCAGACTTCTAAAACTCTTACTCATCTTTGCTCCTAAATAAAACTGAACCCTAAATAAAAGTGAACAATTTGAACTGAAATTACATATGGTCCCCTCTAATCTTCTACCTCACCTGAATCCTTGCCCATATAACCAATGTCTAGTCATTATGGCCCAGACAAGGTGATATTCTCTACTGTCATTCATTCTAAGGAATTATCTCAGTGACTTCCAAATCCCCTCTCTTTGATGAATTTTGAAGCTGTATAGTATGCCAGAGTATCTGAATCCAGGAAGCCCCAATTCTCCACAAATCAGCCTACACAATCATCCCCAAGCGACAGGAAATGGAAATGTTAGTTTGATTGTTTTCGTTTCCAATGTGTCTCTTATCTTATCAGGAATAGTATCATTTCTCTAGGTTCTAGACCCTGGTTGTTGTACTTATCTCCCTCAGGGATATTACTTTCACAGTGACTCTGATTCTGTTTTAGATCTCCCACTTTGGAATTTTCATGGGGACTAAGTGGCCACAACCATCTTATAGCAGCTATCATAGCATGTGGCACTTGTCACACATTCAAACAAGCTCAATTGATAGTCCACATCTATAAATTACCTACTCCAAACAATGTTTCTAGAAATCCTAACCTTTTACACTTAGTTACAACTTCTTCTCTCTTCCATAAATAATAAAACTTACTTGTAAACCCTTAATTCCTATTTTGATAGAAAGTATGGAAATATCCCACATGGCCTGGCAAAATTTTGTAACAGCTTAGTATCATGAATCATTCCCGGAGGGGGGTTGGAACGACATAGTTATAGACAGAGCCTCTAGATGACAGTTTTATAGCAGTTCTATTTGGTAATGGTATTTACTTTAATGGCTTCTTTCAAAATCAGGAACAAACAGACACATCAAATTGACTAGATTTTAAAGTAATGCTATAAAGAATAATCTCTTTCCTGATAGCTTATCTCATGTGCATTAAATTCAAAGCCTTTTCAAAGTTATCATGTTCTTCAGTATAAACTGCATTTGCTAAAATTTCCACTGTTTTTTTAGGAATGCAAAGAATGTTTGTGCTCATGAAAAGGCCTATTGATAGTACATAGGACACTTGTAAGCTAAGTGGGCAGGAAGGACAAACTTCCCCTATACCTTATCAATGAAAGACCAGGCAAGGCAGGAAAACATGGCTGTAAATGAAACAGTAGTGTGACATTATCATCTCTAGTACAGTTTTCAGCAAGAGCAGGCAAACTTCTCATCAGAACAGAGGGCATCAGTGTGTGAGATTCATATGAAATGTACTGACAGAGGATGGGAATGATGACTACAACTCTCATGGCAACCTGTGGTGGGGGGTGGTAAGAGAAAAGCCAAGCAAACATGGCTTCTGTTCCTGGCATCCACATTCTGCCCATCAGTAGCCACCCTCTATCTTGATTATGATCTCTATCACATGCCCCAAAGGAGTATCAGAGATTTTAGCCTAAGGAAAAATCAAAGCATGACCCAGAGACTCACTATCCAAAGGCAAACTCTGTACTCTGAATTTTGTGCTACTGCTTGTAGAACCAAGAACAAACTTTCCTATCACAAAGGTGGATCGCCTAAGTGCAAATGTGTGGTAATGGAGGCATGATAAAATGTGTACCTAATTCTAGTCTTTGGACTCCTAAACTAGTACATCTAAGTCCAAAAGAACAAAACAAAAACAGAGCCCAAACCCATTCCCACTGTGAATGAAAGAATGTGAGCATATACTTGTGTGTAAGGTGAAATGGCTTAGCCTTGGTCCTTGAATATTTGGGACCTGATTACTATTGAGGAAGGTTACCATATGTATTCTAGGTGATTTGTCAGTATTTCTGACTTGAACCCACTTTATTTCAGTAGGACCTTCTCCCAAAGGATGACAGCCAAATGAATGGCCAGATATTGGCAGATGTCCTCTGAGAGATAGAAGGCATGATCAACGATCAACTCTACTTGAGAACCACATTACCTGCTCGCATATGTGTATGTGTGCTCACACCCATACATACACACATGTGATATATTGTGGCAGTTGATTTTCTGTCAATGTGTGGTTATAACTAAATATACCCTTTAAAAGTTATAAATATATGTGGTGTTATATGTTTTAGTCCATGGTCACTTGGATCCCATGTTTCTGGACCTATTATGGGGCAGATTATGATAGAGCAAAACTGTATACTTTATGATGGCAAGGAGGTAGACTGTCAGAGAGGATCCCTTGCTTGGACCAGACTCAGTTTCTAGATGCATGCCCTAATAACCTACTTCTTCCCACTAAGTACCATCCTCTTAAGTTTTCACCACCTCCCAATAATCCACTCACTCAGGTATTTTGTTAGTGGGTTAAACTATTGATAAAAGTCAGAGGCCCTGGTATCCAATGGCATCCCTAAAGCTTTACCTCAGCAATATGCATAAAACCTTCAACATAGGAGCCTCTTAGGAATTTTGAGATAAAGTAAAATACACACGTATTCATGTACTTATTATCTGATGAATGAATATTCATAACATGTCTACCTTCTAGACACTTGCCTTACCTCTTCTGTTTTCATTTTTTTTGTTTTTGTTTTATTTATTTTTTTTTATTAACTTGAGTATTTCTTATATACATTTCGAGTGTTATTCCCTTTCCCGGTTTCCGGGCAAACATCCCCCTCCCCCCTCCCCTTCCTTATGGGTGTTCCCCTCCCAACCCTCCCCCCATTGCCGCCCTCCCCCCATAGACTAGTTCACTGGGGGTTCAGTCTTAGCAGGACCCAGGGCTTCCCCTTCCACTGGTGCTCTTACTCGGATATTCATTGCTACCTATGGGGTCAGAGTCCAGGGTCAGTCCATGTATAGTCTTTAGGTAGTGGCTTAGTCCCTGGAAGCTCTGGTTGCTTGGCATTGTTGTACTTTTGGGGTCTCGAGCCCCTTCAAGCTCTTCCAGTTCTTTCTCTGATTCCTTCAATAGGGGACCTATTCTCAGTTCAGTGGTTTGCTGCTGGCATTCGCCTCTATATTTGCTGTATTCTGGCTGTGTCTCTCAGGAGCGATCTACATCCGGCTCCTGTCGGTCTGCACTTCTTTGCTTCATCCATCTTGTCTAATTGGGTGGCTGTATATGTATGGGCCACATGTGGGGCAGGCTCTGAATGGGTGTTCCTTCAGTCTCTGTTTTAATCTTTGCCTCTCCCTTCCCTGCCAAGGGTATTCTTTTTCCTCATTTAAAGAAGGAGTGAAGCATTCACATTTTGATCATCCGTCTTGAGTTTCGTTTGTTCTAGGGATCTAGGGTAATTCAAGCATTTGGGCTAATAGCCACTTATCAATGAGTGCATACCATGTATGTCTTTCTGTGATTGGGTTAGCTCACTCAGGATGATATTTTCCAGTTCCAACCATTTGCCTACGAATTTCATAAAGTCGTTGTTTTTGATAGCTGAGTAATATTCCATTGTGTAGATGTACCACATTTTCTGTATCCATTCCTCTGTTGAAGGGCATCTGGGTTCTTTCCAGCTTCTGGCTATTATAAATAAGGCTGCGATGAACATAGTGGAGCACGTGTCTCTTTTATATGTTGAGGCATCTTTTGGGTATATGCCCAAGAGAGGTATAGCTGGATCCTCAGGCAGTTCAATGTCCAATTTTCTGAGGAACCTCCAGACTGATTTCCAGAATGGTTTTACCAGTCTGCAATCCCACCAACAATGGAGGAGTGTTCCTCTTTCTCCACATCCTCGCCAGCATCTGCTGTCACCTGAGTTTTTGATCTTAGCCAATCGCACTGGTGTGAGGTGAAATCTCAGGGTTGTTTTGATTTGCATTTCCCTTATGACTAAAGATGTTGAACATTTCTTTAGGTGTTTCTCAGCCATTCGGCATTCCTCAGCTGTGAATTCTTTGTTTAGCTCTGAACCCCATTTTTTAATAGGGTTATTTGTTTCCCTGCGGTCTAACTTCTTGAGTTCTTTGTATATTTTGGAAATAAGGCCTCTATCTGTTGTAGGATTGGTAAAGATCTTTTCCCAATCTGTTGGTTGCCGTTTTGTCCTAACCACAGTGTCCTTTGCCTTACAGAAGCTTTGCAGTTTTATGAGATCCCATTTGTCGATTCTTGATCTTAGAGCATAAGCCATTGGTGTTTTGTTCAGGAAATTTTTTCCAGTGCCCATGTGTTCCAGATGCTTCCCTAGTTTTTCTTCTATTAGTTTGAGTGTGTCTGGTTTGATGTGGAGGTCCTTGATCCACTTGGACTTAAGCTTTGTACAGGGTGATAAGGATGGATCGATCTGCATTCTTCTACATGTTGCCCTCCAGTTGAACCAGCACCATTTGCTGAAAATGCTATCTTTTTTCCATTGGATGGTTTTGGCTCCTTTGTCAAAAATCAAGTGACCATAGGTGTGTGGGTTCATTTCTGGGTCTTCAATTCTATTCCATTGGTCTATCTGTCTGTCTCTGTACCAATACCATGCAGTTTTTATCACTATTGCTCTGTAATACTGCTTGAGTTCAGGGATAGTGATTCCCCCTGAAGTCCTTTTATTGTTGAGGATAGCTTTAGCTATCCTGGGTTTTTTGTTATTCCAGATGAATTTGCAAATTGTTCTGTCTAACTCTTTGAAGAATTGGATTGGTATTTTGATGGGGATTGCATTGAATCTGTAGATTGCTTTTGGTAAGATGGCCATTTTTACCATATTAATCCTGCCAATCCATGAGCATGGGAGATCTTTCCATCTTCTGAGGTCTTCTTCAATTTCTTTCCTCAGTGTCTTGAAGTTCTTATTGTACAGATCTTTTACTTGCTTGGTTAAAGTCACACCGAGGTACTTTATATTATTTGGGTCTATTATGAAGGGTGTCGTTTCCCTAATTTCTTTCTCGGCTTGTTTCTCTTTTGTATAGAGGAAGGCAACTGATTTATTTGAGTTAATTTTATACCCAGCCACTTTGCTGAAGTTGTTTATCAGCTTTAGTAGTTCTCTGGTGGAACTTTTGGGATCACTTAAATATACTATCATGTCATCTGCAAATAGTGATATTTTGACCTCTTCTTTTCCGATCTGTATCCCTTTGATCTCCTTTTGTTGTCTGATTGCTCTGGCTAGAACTTCAAGAACTATATTGAATAAGTAGGGAGAGAGTGGGCAGCCTTGTCTAGTCCCTGATTTTAGTGGGATTGCTTCAAGTTTCTCTCCATTTAGTTTAATGTTAGCAACTGGTTTGCTGTATATGGCTTTTACTATGTTTAGGTATGGGCCTTGAATTCCTATTCTTTCCAGGACTTTTATCATGAAGGGGTGTTGAATTTTGTCAAATGCTTTCTCAGCATCTAATGAAATGATCATGTGGTTCTGTTCTTTCAGTTTGTTTATATAATGGATCACGTTGATGGTTTTCCGTATATTAAACCATCCCTGCATGCCTGGGATGAAGCCTACTTGATCATGGTGGATGATTGTTTTGATGTGCTCTTGAATTCGGTTTGCCAGAATTTTATTGAGTATTTTTGCGTCGATATTCATAAGGGAAATTGGTCTGAAGTTCTCTTTCTTTGTTGTGTCTTTGTGTGGTTTAGGTATAAGAGTAATTGTGGCTTCATAGAAGGAATTCGGTAGGGCTCCATCTGTTTCAATTTTGTGGAATAGTTTGGATAATATTGGTATGAGGTCTTCTATGAAGGTTTGATAGAATTCTGCACTAAACCCGTCTGGACCTGGGCTCTTTTTGGTTGGGAGACCTTTAATGACTGCTTCTATTTCCTTAGGAGTTATGGGGTTGTTTAACTGGTTTATCTGTTCCTGATTTAACTTCGATACCTGGTATCTGTCTAGGAAATTGTCCATTTCCTGAAGATTTTCAAGTTTTGTTGAATATAGGTTTTTATAGTAAGATCTGATGATTTTTTGAATTTCCTCCGAATCTGTAGTTATGTCTCCCTTTTCATTTCTGATTTTGTTAATTTGGACACACTCTCTGTGTCCTCTCGTTAGTCTGGCTAAGGGTTTATCTATCTTGTTGATTTTCTCAAAGAACCAACTTTTGGTTCTGTTGATTCTTTCTATGGTCCTTTTTGTTTCTACTTGGTTGATTTCAGCTCTGAGTTTGATTATTTCCTGCCTTCTACTCCTCCTGGGTGTATTTGCTTCTTTTTGTTCTAGAGCTTTTAGGTGTGCTGTCAAGCTGCTGACATATGCTCTTTCCTGTTTCTTTCTGCAGGCACTCAGCGCTATGAGTTTTCCTCTTAGCACAGCTTTCATTGTGTCCCATAAGTTTGAGTATGTTGTATCTTCATTTTCATTAAATTCTAAAAAGTTTTTAATTTCTTTCTTTATTTCTTCCTTGACCAGGTTATCATTGAGTAGAGCATTGTTCAATTTCCAAGTATATGTGGGCATTCTTCCCTTATTGTTATTGAAGACCAGTTTTAGGCCGTGGTGGTCCGATAGCACGCATGGGATTATTTCTATCTTTCTGTACCTGTTGAGGCCCGTTTTTTGACCAATTATATGGTCAATTTTGGAGAAAGTACCATGAGGAGCTGAGAAGAAGGTATATCCTTTTGCTTTAGGATAGAATGTTCTATAAATATCCGTTAAGTCCATTTGGCTCATGACTTCTCTTAGTCTGTCTACATCACTGTTTAATTTCTGTTTCCATGATCTGTCCATTGATGAGAGTGGGGTGTTGAAATCTCCCACTATTATTGTGTGAGGTGCAATGTGTGTTTTGAGCTTTAGTAAGGTTTCTTTTACATATGTAGGTGCCCTTGTATTTGGGGCATAGATATTTAGGATTGAGAGTTCATCTTGGTTGATTTTTCCTTTGATGAATATGAAGTGTCCTTCCTTATCTTTTTTGATGACTTTTAGTTGGAAATTGATTTTATTTGATATTAGAATGGGTACTCCAGCTTGCTTCTTCTGACCATTTGCTTGGAAAGTTGTTTTCCAGCCTTTCACTCTGAGATAGTGTCTGTCTTTGTCTCTGAGGTGTGTTTCCTGTAGGCAGCAGAATGCAGGGTCCTCGTTGCGTATCCAGTTTGTTAATCTATGTCTTTTTATTGGGGAGTTGAGGCCATTGATATTGAGAGATATTAAGGAATAGTGATTATTGCTTCTCGTTATATTCATATTTGATGTGAGGTTATGTTTGTGTGCTTTCATTCTCTTTGTTTTGTTGCCAAGACGATTAGTTTCTTGCTTCTTCTAGGGTATAGCTTGCCTCCTTATGTTGGGCTTTACCATTTATTATCCTTTGTAGTGCTGGATTTGTAGAAAGATATTGTGTAAATTTGGTTTTGTCATGGAATATCTTGGTTTCTCCATCAATGTTAATTGAGAGTTTTGCTGGATACAGTAATCTGGGCTGGCATTTGTGTTCTCTTAGGGTCTGTATAACATCAGTCCAGGATCTTCTGGCCTTCATAGTTTCTGGCGAGAAGTCTGGTGTGATTCTGATAGGTCTCCCTTTATATGTTACTTGACCTTTTTCCCTTACTGCTTTTAATATTCTTTCTTTATTTTGTGCGTTTGGTGTTTTGACAATTATGTGACGGGAGGTGTTTCTTTTCTGGTCCAATCTATTTGGAGTTCTGTAGGCTTCCTGTATGTCTATGGGTATCTCTTTTTTTAGGTTAGGGAAGTTTTCTTCTATGATTTTGTTGAAGATATTTACTGGTCCTTTGAGCTGGGAGTCTTCACTCTCTTCTATACCTATTATCCTTAGGTTTGATCTTCTCATTGAGTCCTGGATTTCCTGTATGTTTTGGACCAGTAGCTTTTTCCGCTTTACATTATCTTTGACAGTTGAGTCAATGATTTCTATGGAATCTTCTGCTCCTGAGATTCTCTCTTCCATCTCTTGTATTCTGTTGGTGAAGCTTGTATCTACAGCTCCTTGTCTCTTCTTTTGGTTTTCTATATCCAGGGTTGTTTCCATGTGTTCTTTCTTGATTGCTTCTATTTCCATTTTTAATTCCTTCAACTGTTTGATTGTGTTTTCCTGGAATTCTTTCAGGGATTTTTGCGATTCCTCTCTGTAGGCTTTTACTTGTTTATTAATGTTTTCCTGTGCTTCCCTAAGTGTGTTCAGGTCTTTCCTGAAGTCCTCCAGCATCATGATCAAATATGATTTTGAAACTAGATCTTTCTTTTCTGGTGTGTTTGGATATTCCATGTTTGTTTTGGTGGGAGAATTGGGCTCCGATGATGGCATGTAGTCTTGGTTTCTGTTGCTTGGGTTCCTGCGCTTGCCTCTCGCCATCAGATTATCTCTAGTGTTACTTTGTTCTGCTATTTCTGACAGTGGCTAGACTGTCCTATAAGCCTGTGTGTCAGGAGTGCTGTAGACCTCTTTTCCTCTCTTTCAGTCAGTTATGGGGACAGAGTGTTCTGCTTTCGGGCGTGTAGTTTTTCCTCTCTACAGGTCTTCAGCTGTTCCTGTGGGCCTGTGTCTTGAGTTCACCAGGCAGCTTTCTTGCAGCAGAAAATTTGGTCTTACCTGTGGTCCCGAGGCTCAGGTTTGCTCGTGGGGTGCTGTCCAGGGGCTCTCTGCAGCGGCAGCAACCAGGAAGACCTGTGCCGCCCCTTCCGGGAGCTTCAGTGCACCAGGGTTCCAGATGGTCTTTGGCTTTTTCCTCTGGCGTCCGAGATGTGTGTGCAGGGAGCAGTCTCTTCTGGTTTCCCAGGCCTGTCTGCCTCTCTGAAGGTTTAGCTCTCCCTCCCACGGGATTTGGGTGCAGAGAACTGTTTATCCGGTCTGTTTCCTTCAGGGTCCGGCGGTGTCTGTGGCAGGGGTCCTGCCGCTCCTGGGCCCTCCCCCACGGGAGCCCAGAGGCCTTATACAGTTTCCTCTTGGGCCAGGGATGTGGGCAGGGGTGAGCAGTGTTGGTGGTCTCTTCCGCTCTGCAGCCTCAGGAGTGCCCACCTGACCAGGCGGTTGGGTCTCTCTCTCACCGGGTCTGGGAGCAGAGAGCTGCTGTGGGCCGGGATCCGCGGGTGTGGGACTTCCCTTGTTTTTGTTTTAAATCCACTGGTTAAAACTCTTTCTGAGCAACTTTACTATAATTTTCACAATAAATTTCTGCATCAAGTTCCTTTTCTGCATCATGCAATTATAATAACTGCCTTTGTAGATACAGTAATCATTCAGAGACAGATTTCTATGCACTAAATAAATTCAAGCACCTCCCTCTCAGCCCTATAGAATCAGCCCTGTGTCAAAGTGCCAGGCAAGCAGGTGTGCCTTGACTCAAGTGTTACAGTAGCAAAACACTACCCAGACTGGCTACAGTCATGGCCATAACATTCCAGAGACTCTGTGTGTATGGGATCCAACTTGCAAGCTTAACAGATCTGAGACATTCTTCTTAGATATTTATTTTGAAATCAGATTAAGACAGACCCAGCTTTTCTTCCAACCCTTTTAACTGACCTCTCTATAAAACGTTTTTCTTGGTTGAAATGAAACCATGAAAACTTTTGAGATGTGCCTAGCTTTTCTCCACCCCCACCCCCACTTAACCTTCTTTTTAAAAATATTAGCTGGCATGTACATTGTCTTATTTAGACATGTCTTTCAAAATGGGGAGGGACGCCAGCTACCCACTAAGAAGCTATAGTTTCCATTCTGGGTTAATGCTAGGTGTGAGAACAATGTAGCCTGTGACTTTGGTAGAGCAGGTGGCTGGCAGACCCCCCACAGAAAGGCAGGACATGCAAACAGGGCCTTACCTTTGGGAATGGTGATCTGACAGCCCAGGTCACAGTCCTGCTGCAACTGATAAAAAGCCACTTCCTGCAGCCGTGCCCGCTCCAGCTCTGAGAGGCTTTGGATAGGGACTGATCTCAGGCGCACACTACGGCCAGACATGCTGTTCCAGGTGAAGTCACCCTGCAGGCAAGGGAAAAACAAGAAGCATTATACAGTTCACTCATTTGTCACAAACTTCCTTCTCTCTTAGGCAGAAACAGCAGTAAACAGATTTCACATTCATGTTCCACAGCTGCCTCTCTAGTCCAAATCCTGTCTTAGTTTGGCATGCATTTTCTTAGTCAATTGCAAAACTCAAAACATAACTTGACTTCTGGATCAAAAGTTCTTTCTCATCTGATGATGCATGCATAGGCCAAGGAAAACCATGTGGAAAGAGGTCACAAGGAACCTACTTCCTCTTACAGATACATACATACATACATATATAATATATATATACATACATATATATATATACACATACATAGATAGATAGATAGATAGATAGATAGATAGATAGATAGATGGATGGATAGATATAGATATATAAATGAAATGTACTTTTCATATATATTTTCATAACAGGAAAAACTGTGCACTACTTGCTATTGTGTGCATCTCATATAGGGAACAAATGTTTTTTTGAGAGAGTACTATGTATCATTGTTTGTGCTATATGCCTTTTAGTTCATCTAGCAACTCATTGAAGTGTTCAGCATTTTTTATGGTATCAATGTAATTATAGCATTGAATAAATAATATTGCCAAATTATACTATATAACAATATAATTTTATTTACTATCCTGGGGGAATCTATTTCAGAAGTCTTTGAAGATACTAAAATACATATGCATTCACGACTTTTGTTTTAAAATCTTACCCTTATCACATAGCCTACAAATACCTTTGTATGCTTTGAATAATTCTAGATTTTTTATTACGAAGTACAGTTTAGACACTGTGCAAATCATTGTTATAATGCAACATTTAGAGAATCATGGCAATGGAGAAAGATTTGTAAATGTTTAGTACAAATGTGAGATTTTTCATTTTAGAAAATGTTTGCTTCATGGTCAGTTTAGTCTGTGGATGTAGAACCCAACAGCAATGAACACTGGACATTATTTCAACAACGAGAACATACTTTAAATATTATTTTAGTATATACTTGAGGTTTATTGTATTGCTATGGCAACATAGTATCCACAATTATAATACGGTCTACAAGCAATTATGTACTAAATACAAAGCTGTATCATGGGGAAGGTGAATAATTTTCACCAGATCCTAAGGACCAAATTATATGTATGGTTCTAAACTCTTACATAATAGCAACTGTTCTACTTACAACCGTTTCATGAGCTGTTTCAACCAAGTAAGTATGAACAGATGATCAGTAACAAATCTTATTTATAGAGACATTTGCATTTAAAGTACTCTACATTAGTAGAGTGCTGTCGCCTGTCCTCACTGAAAGACTACTTCCCACTCCTATGAAACAATTCATCCTTTGCTTCTGAAGAGGTCATTCTACAAATCATAGACAACAGACACAATGCCATGGATTTGGAGTGGCAGCTTTCTCTCCACAATCGGCAGAGCTTTTGTTGGTGGTAGTGATCTTGACTCATATGGGCCAACATCCAGTGACTAATGAGTACAAATGTTCTCAGAAGGCTCTGGGGGTGTTGTGGGAAGAAGAGTGAGTTAAGAAATATACAGCAAGTGAGTAGGCTGCTGCCATTCTTGGCCAAGTGAAGATTTTTTTTCTTTCTTTTTTGGTCTAATAGAGAAGATCAAGTTTAAGTAGTTACGATTTGGTATTCAGGCCTTGGGTGTGCCCCTAATTCACAACCCAAGAGACTAGTATAGTACATGTTCTGGTGTCTGTGATTTGCATTTTCTCCTAGATGAGAAAAACTAAATATGTTTGTAACTTTAAATTTTGTTTCACGTTTGTTTATTTGAGGGTATGTGTGCAGACACATGTGTGTCACAGTACACGTGTGGAGATCAGTGGACAGCTTGTGACAATCAGTTGTTCTCTTGTGTTCTGGAGTTCCTGGAATTGAACTCATATCCCAGAAACTAGTTTGCTCACTGATCCATCTTGCTAGGCTGTTTATGTGTCCTAGATATGAAATTTGGATATCTAAGGAAGCTGGGTTTTATTATCTAAGTGTCAAAATAAAACTACATACCCTTTAAAAAAGAATTTAAAAAGGTATTGTGATCTTTAGAAAGAAATATGACAGTTGGAACGTTGTGCTGCTTGTCTGAATAAAGGCTACTATGGTAAGACACCAAGGTGTCTTATAAATAAATAGCAGAGATTTACTTCTAGCAGGACTGGAGGCCTAGGAGTCCAAGACCAGACTTGGTATGGTAAGAATTCTATTCATGTAGAATCAGTGATATCTGTGTTCTCCCATGGCAGAGGAACAAGGAATTTAGGGACCTTTTAAAAATAAAGACATAAATACTCCTTGAAAAAAAATAAAAGGGTTGAGGATTTAGCTCAGTGGTAGAGTGCTTGTCTAGCAAGCGCAAGGCCCTGGGTTCGCTCCCCAGCTCCGGAAAAAAAAGAAAAGAAAAGAAAAAAAAAGGTGTTGTGTAGATGACTCTACTATCCTTTATCTGGGATTATCAACCTCTTTTCATCAAGGGTCATAGAGTAAGTATTTCATGCTTTGTGGAGCATCTTGATTCTGTCTCAAAAAACCTAACTGGCTCTGGGACATTTAAGTAGCCATAGATAATTTATAAAAGAATGTGTTGTGGCACATCTCCATAAAACTTGATTTATAAAATTATATAGCTGGCTGCATTTGGCTAGTGGTCAACATACAGCCTTCCAATCTTAGAAATATAGTTAATGAATTAAATTACCTGATTCCTACAATAATATATTGGTTTAATTTACTCTATCCTCTTGGTTAATTCAAACAATATTCAATAGTACATGTTACATAGTAAGCATTGTAGTAGGCTTGGGTTTATTCAGTTGACAGTACAGCCTTTGTCCTTAAAATGCTAACTTTCAGGTGGGAAGAATGTGGTCTAGAAACTACACAGATTGTGATGTTAGAAATAAGCATCAAATGCAATGGCTGCCTAGAAGACAAAATATTACCATCAGTCTGTAGATCGGGGAAGGCTTTGTAGAGAAGGTAATGTTTTGATGGAGACTTGAAAATTGACTAAGACGGATAAGGGTTTTCCTAGCACAAATGAGGAAACAAACTTATTCTATACATCTGGAATGATAGAAATAGCAGTGAGCGAAACCAAGCAGAAGTCTGGGCCAGGCTCTTTAAAGTTTTCTGTGTAAGCAACGCAAAGTAAATTTTCTTTTTTTCAATAGGTAAAGGCCAGTATATGAGGAACACTGACTAAAAGAGGAACACAATCAGACCTGAAAAGAAAAGAGGAGTGCTAAGAAGTGTCTTAAAGCATGCAGGTTGAGAACCTTGAAAATGAAGAGATAAGAGGAGGATACCCTGGGCTATGTAGACTCAATCTGAAAAAGACACACACACACACACACACACACACACACACACACACACACACACACTAGCATTTTGATTTAAACTTGGAAAGATATTTCAATGAGCCAAACAAAATTGTTAGTATATAAGGACTGAAAATGAGCATGATTATATGTGATCTGGGAAAACCTTTATCTATGGTATCCACATCTATGTATCATATCTCATTCCAAAAGTCAGTGTTAGCACAAAATTACAAAATCTTTCCCAGAAAGAACACTAAAGCCCACCAGAACAGTCCAGAGTGTGTTCTGGTGGCATCTCAATTACCAAATGTTTGTTCCAGGTCAGAATTTTTTCCTTAGTGACTGCATATATTGTAAATGAATAATTGACTCATTTTTTGACCCTTTCTTCTGAACCCAGTGTTTTGATTTATTAACATACCCCATTTTCAAAAGGATTTAAAATGTATACTTTAAATTTTATTCACTTTTATAAATTTAGGTACAATAAAAAGTGACCTAATGTCACAGTAGTATATTATAGTATAGATAAACCATAAAAGAATACAATACAGAGATCTGGGCATGGACTTAAATTTTCTATAAGTCATTTGACAATTACTGGAGACATTTTGATCATCCCCATTGAAGAGGAAGAAGGTGTGTGTGTGTGTGTGTGTGTGTGTGTGTGTGTGTGTGTGTGTGTGTTAGAGAGAACGCAATAGAAAGGAAGAGACTGGGGAGACAGAGACAGAGAGAGAGAGAGAGAGAAACAGAGACACAGAGACCGAGAGAGAACAGAGAAAGAGAGACAGAGACAGAGAGATCTGGAGGGGAAAGGCTGGAAACACTATGAAATGTCTTATAATGCATCAAACATTTCCCCACTGTAAATGTCTATCTGATTCAAAATGCTAATATTTCAAAGGACGTGCATCCCTGGCAGTGTATACATTAGATCTGCTGTTAAGTTCAAATTATAGAGAATCTCCTTAAAATGATGGTGTCAGGAAATCTTTTTTTTTTCACTGTTCTTTTTTTTTTTTTCTTTTTCTTTTTTTTTTTTATTAACTTGAGTATTTCTTATATACATTTCGAGTGTTATTCCCTTTCCCGGTTTCCGGGCAAACATCCCCCTCCCCCCTCCCCTTCCTTATGGGTGTTCCCCTCCCAACCCTCCCCCCATTGCCGCCCTCCCCCCATAGACTAGTTCACTGGGGGTTCAGTCTTAGCAGGACCCAGGGCTTCCCCTTCCACTGGTGCTCTTACTAGGATATTCATTGCTACCTATGGGGTCAGAGTCCAGGGTCAGTCCATGTATAGTCTTTAGGTAGTGGCTTAGTCCCTGGAAATCTTAACAATCATTTACATATTTCGTTTAATATAAGAGGCTATATATTTTATGAATATCATGTAGGATAATTTATGTAATACAACAAGCAAAATCATAGCAACTAGTTTTGAACCAGCTTCAAGAAATAGAAACGCCACAAAACAATTTATAAAAAAACAAAGTCTCAACAGAATCGAATTTTGATTAACTGGTGAGGAACTCACCAACCGTATTAACTAAAGAGATTTCTTTCTCATCAAAAGTGTTTGTACCCACATTAAGTTAAAAGGATTAAAAGGTAAACCCCAAACCCAATATCTATGTTTTATTCAGAAGGTCATTATTTTCAGCTTATCTTTGCACCTTTACAGATTTGAGTTTTCCATGAAATAAAATTGATTGAAGTAATTTTGAGTTGAGCCTACAGCAAACTGTTTTCTTATATGTTTGGAGCTGGTCTCTAATTGGAGTATCTCTTTAACCACACCCAATGATAAACTGCCCAGACGAAGAGGGCCAGGAAGGGATTTATGTATTTATAATATTATAATTTTTGTCAAATTATTTTTTGTGGATCCAGCATGCCAGAATCATGGTGGGAAAACTATGGCTGTCAAACATACACGTTCTTTGATTTAAGGTGTATTTCAAAATTTAAGGTACCACACCTCTGGTCCAATTATATGGGAACTTTTTGACAAGACACTAAACATCTTTGAGCCTCAGCTTTCTCAGTAGTACATGAAGAAAAAGGAAAAATTAACTCTCAGGCATGTGTGGGTCATACAAGACAATGCAAATGAATTTCTTATGGAGGGCTTATTAGCTCCTGACAGGATGTGAATAAATGATAATTTAAGTTATAATTAATATTAATCATCACTCTAAATTTGCATCTCCTTCTGAAGGCTGGCAATTTTAGTGACACATAAAGCTCTTAAAGAAATGTGTGTTGAATTTTTGAATAAATAGTTCCACTATGTGTTGGAGTGCATTTCTTTTTTCTAGGTGCCAGTTAGATCAGGGTCTCTTGAAGTCAAGAAGCACAAGGTAAGTAGCTTAGAGACTAAAGAATGCTCTGTCATTTAGATCATATATGTCACAAGTAAATCTTTTCTCATTGTTTTCTAAGGTGCCCAGTGTCATATAATAATAACTAGTAAAGGCATGCTTCCCAGATAGTCAAATGTACTACTGAAGCACAATGTAAGTTCAAACACCAAGCCGCACAATCAACATTTTTGACTTGGTTTTTCTCACTCCAAAATAAACATATGACAATCACAGGAAACTTCCTTCTTTGTGAGCTCCTGGGGAAAGCTGAGAGTGTCTATGTGGTTGTCACATCACTCACTGGTTAGACTCATCAAAGTTCTCTTCCTTTCTGCACTCAACAGGAAACCATTTTTCAATTGTCCTCTCTTGACTCCTTACACTTCAGCACACTTTATAAGGATTTAATACTTCTTGTATGTCATACACATTCAGAAATTCATTGACTCTAGCCATTTTTAATTTTAAAAGAGAAGTTCTACTTTATTCTGAGCATGAATTGCAGATGATTAGAAATAGTTTATAGGGACATTAGCCTACTTTGAACTTTCGCTTTCATAAATTACTGTTACTTGAAGAGAGTCCAAATCCAAACATGGAAAGGCCTATCTTGTTTGTTCAATAAGCATTGGATGAGGGTGTTCTATAGGGCAGGAACTCTTCAGAGTACTTAAGACTCATTAGTGAACAAACGAGAAAGCAGATAAACTCACAGGATGACCGAGTATCTAACAGGAAGTTAAAAGTTGACGACCACTGGCAAAGCATGTAGGACAGGGCAGAGGAAGTAGGATTACTGTGGGACCTTTGTGGACAGCCCTTACGGAAATGATTGACAAGCTAGGCAGAATTCAAAGAGTCAAGGATCCCACTGGTTGACATGGGGTAGTTGCTAGAAACAACAGCTTCCTGGATTTGTGCCCTGGCTCCACTATTTGTCAGCCATGTGGGTTTTTAGCAAGCTACTTACATGTCCTTCACTTTCATCATCTGTGAAATGGGAATGATGAGTATTTTGCTTAGAATAACTTGATTAGCCAGGAACCAGCCAGCTACTGCCCATGAGGCAAACCTTGAAGTTTTATTGGAGCACAGTTACAATCACTCACATAGACACCACCTGTGGCTGTGTTCACGCTTCAGTAGTAGAGCTAAACAGCTTGCAACAAAGACTGTGTGGCCCAGAGAACTGAACCATTTTAGTATCTGACCCTTGCAGAAAGTGTTTTCTGACCACTGCATCGGCTTAAAAGTACTAAGGCAAATTTATATTTACAACTAACCCTTTGCAGTAACACATTTTATCTCCAATATTGTGCTTCTTTGGAATACATCCCAAAGAAGCCATAAAGAAATTGTAAAAGATGGCAATCATCGAGATGTTGACAATGTATAAATGGTAGGGTGAAATACAAGTTGTTTTCTAGGGCCCTTGGGCTAATGAGATATCTCAGTGGGCAAAGGGATTTGTTTCCAAGCTTGAAGACCTGAGCTCAGTCATTCTGAATCCATATGGTATAAGGAGAAAACTAACTCTGACTGCTTGTCCTCTGACCTCAGGAATACTATGCCATGCACAGGAATACATATGTCCCTACATATATAAATAAAAATGTAAAAAAATAAAAGAAATGGCTATATGAAAGTGGCTCATATATGTGTGAATTATTGATAGAACTAAAAGGAAAAAGGAGCATTGTCAAACCCGGAACTCTGCTAGCACCATCTGGGGAAAAAAGTCATGTACATATTTTTGTTTTGCAGGAAAATGCTTGCTAATGGTTATCAAATCCACATATTCAATGTATTCGAGTGAAAAAAGTGTGAGACTGAAAGGCTATTTTCACTTCTGAATCTCTCCAGTTGAGCCATGAGCTTTGCTAGTACTCAGAGTCTATTCTTAGTTTTAAGCTTTGCTCAAATTATGGAGGCAAAATAGTCTATATGGAACCCAGGCTATAGAAAGTAGAAAAAAAATTCCATGGATTAGAAATGTTTCAATGACAGAGCTAATCTTCAACTGTTCTGCTTACCTTTCTATAATTAAATCAGTTCACTAAAATTAGAATCGACCCTTAGTAATGGATGAATGCCTTGAAAATTCACCATCTACTAGTGAACACCCTACAATCATTATTTATATTATCCCAATGATTGCAACATCCTTGAGGACAATGGTACCATTATTATCTTCATATTTACAGATGGAGAAACTAAGACACACACCTTATATAACTTGCCCAGATTATAAAATAAGTAAACATTAGAGTTGGAATTTGAAGTCAGGTTTTAGGCTCTAGAATTTAATCTCTCATAACCATTGCTATACATGCATGCCATCATTTCTCAGGATATACAAGCCCAAACCCCTTACCTTACAAATAAGTAAAGCAAAAACTATTTGTAAAGCCACCCTTATATCAGCAAAGGCAGACCCTGAACATGAGAGTTAAACTGCACTTCTTTCTACCACTAAGCCATCTCAACAGCAGATTCTTATAGTTAGGAAAACAAGACAGTGTTTCCAAGCACAGTAGCTTAAGACCTCTTGGTAAAGTAACATGCCCCATTTAGCCTTAGCCTTTTCTTCTGTATAAGTTGTTTCACAAATCCTGTTTCTGTCCCTTCAACCACAGGCAACATGTTGCAGCACATGCAAGAAGCTGAGAGAGGAAGGTAAACGTTTGACTCGGAGACCTCGAACCAACCGGTTCCTGACTTTTGCAGCAATCAAACTAACGATGCTGCTCCCGTTAATTGCAGAGCATGCCTTCTTGCTGTGGTTTGCACATTTCCCGCTGTTTCAGCATCATCAATCAGTCTGGAAATGAGCTGTGCTCATAAATCTCTATCGGCGCAAGCAGTTTTAGCAGCCACCCACTCCACATGCTGATTGTCCACTTTTTCCTCCCAAATCATAAGCTAGGTACAACAGAATTACATTTCTTATCATAACTACCTTCTGCAAAAGAAATAGGAGTATACGTACGGTGCTTATCCATGAATTCTATTCTCGGTGTCTTTGCTGTCTTCTCTAATCTAACTGAACTTAGCTTGGTCTAGGAACTTGACTCAGCTTTTTAAAAAAATATTTTTTGGTGAAAAACGAATGTTGAAACATAAAATCTTATCAGGTGTGAGAGAAATGTTCCAGCTTGCTCAGCTATGACTCCAGGATACTTTCTGCTACAATCTTTTCACCAGACCAATGAGAAGTTAGTTCCTGTTTCTTCTGAACACAGGCAAGCTGTGTCACTGATTGATTGAGCGAGTTCAAAAAAAAATGAGGAGGGAGGGACAGAGCAAAGGGGGAAAGAGAGAGAGAGAGAGAGAGAGAGAGAGAGAGAGAGAGAGAGAGAGAGAGAGAGAGAGAGAACATACTTGGAGGAAGTGGGAGGGAAGAACAAAAAGAGAAATTGAAACTGGATTTTTCGGTGTCATATTTTAAATATATATTGGAATTAAGAAAGGATTCTACTTAAAAAAATCCCATGTCCACAGGGACCTACAAATAGTAATTGAATTGTAACTGCAATGTGCTCTTATTAGGAATCTATCAAAGATTGTTGGATGCCTCTGGGAACCATACTAGAGCATGATAAAGCACAATAAAGCCCATAGGATACTTTCTCTGCTTAGAAAAGCTTCACAGTTATTAAGCTATATTATTAAACCACTGATTTCTTTTAAAAATCACTGCATTAAAAACAAGAACAGTTTTATTCTTCTTTCTTTTTTTCTTTCTTTTTTTTTTTCGGAGCTGGGGATCGAACCCAGGGCCTTGCGTATGCTCTACCACTGAGCTAAATCCCTAACCCCTCATTCTTCTTTATAACAAACCATAATGCGTACTTCTTCATTTTATTCTTTGTGGAAACAAAACTCCCTGAGAAGTTGTTCATTTTCTGAGCATAGTGGTTGGAGTCCAAGTAAATAGCCCCTTAACCATGTTTAAGAGAGTTCAGAAGCAAGTGGAGGTGTGCTATAAAATACATGGATGGCAGCAAAATAATAAAAATTCAAACCTATTTTATGCATATAAAAAGAATTACTTAGAAAGGTCATAAATTTAAAAGAACATAAAGAGATAATGGAGGGAGAAATAGGAAGAATGATTTAATTATTTTATAAATGTCAAAAAGAGAAGAAAAAAGGAAAATACTGTCTTTGTTAGTCAGTGTCTTTATTTCTGTGAATCTCATGTTTCAACAAGACAAATGCAATTCAAAAATACATCTTTGTTTCATGGCAATATAAAGTTATAATTCTATCATGGGTCTCAAGTAAATTTAAACAAAATAATTACTGTGGTGGTAATCAACAGAGTAATGATTTCATGGAAAATCTTACTGATTTTAATGTAGGGATTTAGTATGATTTTACAGAAATTCTATGAGGTTAATCATGAAAGATATACAGTCTCGGTTCATGGTATGAGTTTAGCATGAGGAAATAACTTAAAAACAATAAAATGTCACATGGTGTTCCTTACTAGAGTGATTAAAGAGAAAACCAGAGTAAAAGTTACCTGTTATTATACATTCATCTACCTACATCAACCTCAAATGTCCAATGCTGAAAGTGCTCTGGCAGATAACAAATATGGTTCAATTAATGCGAGACAATCATCCATAGATAATAGCTGCACATTTAAAGTTTTTTGATATTGTCATTTCACATAAAACTAATAAATATGTAATTTTATATTTCATCGTTAGTTACTTTAGAAATACATGGTAATATTTAATTCAGACAGCATCAAGCATTTTTCTAAGTATGTTATGGGTACTGACTCATTTACTTCTGAAAAAAATTTTAAGTAGTAAGTTTGTGACATTTTCATCTCTCCACTACAGATAAAAAGCAAAAGAATCTGTGAGACAGTCAACAACTTGCCGAAAGAGTCACAAATCTTGAGTGGTTCAGCTGTGATCTCAATCCCGACGGAACTTACAAGTTAATCAGAAGACAATCAAGTCCACAATCATCCCCAGTGGAAGCTATTTTTATCAATGTTCAGTAAGAAAGAGATTAGATTAAGTAATATCTAGTGTGTAAGGCAGGATTGCTCTATTAATCTCTTATTATAATTTTACATGTATGAGTATTTGCAGGAATATATTTGTGTGCACCATACTAATGCAGTATTCATAGATGTCTGAAAGGGGTATCTGATCCTCTGAAGCTCGAAGTACAGTCAGATGTGACCTCATATGGGTGCTGAGAACTAAACCCAGACTGTCAGCAAGAGTAGCGAGTGTTCTCAGCTATTGAACAATCTCCCTGGCATTTATTATTTATCTTCCTCCTCACTATTATTATTATGACCATTGTTTTATAGAGTCTTGTTGTATAGCCCTGGTTGTCCTTGAAGTCACTACATAGACCAGGCTGGCTTTAAACTCACAGATATCTATCTGACCATGCTTCCTAAGTGCTGGTCTTAAAGCTATGCACCACCATGCCTGGCCAATTATTTTTACTACTATTATTTTATTTTAATAATGAAATCAGAATATTAATTTATTCATGGTGGATATATCGGGATGTGGGACAAAGATATCTAATCATATCCTGCATCCAGGTCCCCTCTCATGGCCTTAACAAGAAGTTATTTTTGACTAAGTATATGTCATGTCAGTAAATATGTCAGTAAAAAGTGACTACTTGTTGAAGTGAATAATCTCAACTTCAAGAAAAAATGTCTTCATAACTCAAAGTTTATGAGTAAAATCAAATCGAGCCTTCAAAGAAAATAGAGAAATAATGGGAAAATTGGGTACTTGGTATTCTTTGGAAAATACATTTAAGCCAGAAAAAAGGTGAAGATAAAGAAACCTCGTTAAGATGTTAGTATCAGCCTTTTTAGTAGAACCACTAAGGGGCCCAAAAGTTCTCTAAACAGCACTGGAACAAAAAAATCAAGAAACAGCTACAAGCTTCATTTGTGAGTCTTTTGTTAACCAGAAAAATATGCTGTGAATACAACAGTCTTCTTTCAAACACTCAATCCTTCATCAGGAAGTGTGTCAAATAGCAATTCATAACCTCAGAATTCATGTGTTAGCATTCATATTACCTTCTGGGCTTTGCTTCTGTTTATAAAATTGGTAATATTTTACACATTAATGAAAAATGCTCTAGAAACACTTTCTCAAGATTTTTTGAATGAGTATGTTTCTGATTGTGTTGCTGTTTGGCTTAAACGAAGTTTCTTATTATGACAGCCAATATAATGTGTGTTGACTTAAATAGAATAAAACTACATATTCACTACATTCTACTAAGCATCATGATAATGAAAATTAACCAAGTGTACATTATGTGCTAACCAATTTGTACCATGGATTCCCTCGCACAATTTCATTTGACAGAAATGATACAAAGTCTATACTGAGGAAAAGACTGGCTCCTCAGAAAGTCTATAGCCAGGAATTCATGGGCATTCCATTAGAATTCACTTCCCCATCTCCCTTGTGGTTAATGGTTAGTCAGACAAATAGGCTCTAGCCAGTGGAACATAAGAGGGAGCGATAGGTTTTATTTTACAGTCCCGGTCCATAAAACCTGGGCAGAACACAATGGCATGTGTTGTACTCCTGAGTATGGGCTACACCTCACAGGATGTGTGTTTACTGTACTCCTTTGCCCTTTCGTCCTGGCTGTCTTTGTGATTTTCTTTAACTATCTGAATATGGCAGGAGGTGGTGGTGTGATAAATATGAGCCTAAGACATTAGAATTATTTACAACTACATTTTCTTTTTTATATCCCTTGACCCTTAAATAAATATAACTACTGGGTTAGAGAGATTGCCTATAGAAATCGAAATGGACAGTCCCCAGGGAAAACAGCAAAGGCTGGCTTGTCCCATTGTCTCAACTAAACCTATCCCTAACTAATTTCTTAGATGAATGAAGTCTTCTAATTGAACAATTTCAAGTTCAGAAGCACTGCCTAGTTAAACTCATCTCATGTTAGAAAAACAGTGATAATTGCTTTAATCCACTAAGGTTTGGAATGGTTTGTTTAGTGTGCATTCTTATGGGACCCAATCACAACAATTTCTTGCATTAAAAGTGGTAGACCCAGTCTGTGTCTCTTTATATCTCTTGGTCCCACCAATTTTGATTACCTTCAGAACTGGAATAAGGAATAAACTGTCACTGAGAGGTCTGGATATGTATCTGATGAACCTATTACTACCCATGTATTGGTATGTCCTCATAAATAACAGGCTTTGACAGTCTGAATCATCAGTCTTCCTAGCCATCTCCCCCATGGGACTATGGCACAGCTCATTCCTTTTCTTTTTATGTTCCCTTGGAAAGAGAGGAAGGTGATCAAGTTGTTAGTAAAATAAGAAACAATCTTTATGTATTGATTCACAGAACATGAGGGAAGTCCTTCAGTAATAGAGGAGATACATGTATTTTGGCATCCTTTACATTTTACATTTACATTTTAAATAGTATAAACCCAAATATTAGAAATAGATAATATTGTTTTCCAGAACTAGAACTGCATCCCAAGATAGTATGATGAAGTTTCACTTAGATCACTATCATTACTGATAAATTTCTCTCTCTCTCTCTCTCTCTCTCTCTCTCTCTCTCTCTCTCTCTCTCTTTTTGGTCTCCTAAACCTCCTTTAGCAGGCAGCAATGAGTTGTCATTTCTATCTGAATTAATAAGGTTAGACCTAAAATTGCAAAGTGTGAAGGATATTTCCATTCATCTATCTCTTTAAGGAGCTCAGTGCAAATGTGGGATCTTTTAGATTAATTCATCAGATTGCTGAGAAATCAAGAGGCTGTCTGATCGGCAAAAACATGGGAAGATTCTGTTTTCTTTTAGAGCCACCACTTGCTTTTTGAACTGTATGCTATGCATGCTTCTCCTTTTGGACTTAAGGCCGGAGTGACAGATGGTTATAAACCATAAGATAGGTTCTTGGAATTTAACAAGGGCCCTTTGGATGCTCTTAACCACTGAGACATCTCCTTATCCCTGATGTCTAGCTTTAAGAATGTTCTCAAAAGAACTCTCCAAAGCCAAATTAGTTAGGCCAAAAATAGTGACACAATTTTTCAGAAGAAATAAGAAATACATATTTTTTCTTATATACTTGGGGGGTATATCTAAATAAGGTCATTGCCTCTTGGTTCTCCCAGAGAAACCCAAATGCGATAACATTAGTTTTGATAAGATGTAGGTAGAGAAGAACACTTTTTTTTTCTGCAGCTGCTCTTTTTGACCTCTACTTCCATAATGAAAAACACTAGATTATAAGACTGGATGCTGCTGGGATTTTTTTGTGATGATGATACTCAATGAAAGGACACCCATTATGAGTAAAATGTCACATGAACTCTCTACAGGGCAGAGCATTTATTCTGAAATGGGCAATTTCATTTCTTGCTGAGAAAAGAATAAACTTGGAAAAAGACTAAGAAATACAAAAATGCTGAAATTATATTACTTCAAACTGACGAACCCAATTCCAAAGCCGGTATTTACAAATCAGCATGCAATTAAACAAGCTCTGAGCTTGAGCACATATCATATCTGGGAGACAAAAGCTCACCCTGAAAATTTTCAAACAGAACTAAATAGGCTAAACCAAAATAACCACCAGAGAGGATTCTTTCCCACCCTTTCTTTTCAGTGATACATTTTAGTATATTTTGCTTCGTCAACTGCCCTTACTGCTTTGCAAATAAACCTCATCACAAAAGATTTCTTCTGTAATGAGAAGTAAACCATTTTTTTCAAAATTGTAGATTTGATGAACTTAGTTCATTAACAATTACAAATATCACCAAAAATATGAACTTCTATTAATTCTAATTCGTTGCCTGAAATGTGTTGGACAATAGGTCTCTTAGCTTCTGTTTAGAATAATTTATCTTATTAAGCACTCTCAATAATTAACAAGCCACCACCATGAATGATAAGAATTTATTTGTAGATGCCTGGAAAGCATTTGACAAAATTCAACACCGTCTCATGATAAACATCTTGGAAAAGATCAGGAGGAATTCAAGGCTCATACCTAAACATAGTAAAACCAATGTAAGGCAAGTCAGATAACCAACATCAAACTAAATGGAGAGAAACTTGAAGCAATCCTACTAAAATCAGGGACTAGACAAGGCTACCCACTCTCCCCCTACCTATTCAATATAGTATCTGAAGTCCTAGACAGGGCAATCAGACAACATAAAGAGGTCAAAGGGATACAAATTGGAAAAGAAGAATTCAAAATATCACTGTTTGCAGATGATATGATAGTATACTTAAGTGACTCCAAAAATTATACCAGATAACTACTAAACCTGACAAACAACCTCAGAAAAGTGGCTGGGTGTAAAATTAACTCAAACAAATTAGTAGTTTTCCTCTACTCAAAAGATAAACAAGTTGAGACAGAAATTAGGGAAACAACACCCTTCACAATAGTCACAGGTAATATAAAATAGCTTGGTGTGACTCTAAGCAAGCAAATGAACAATTTGTATGAAAAGAACTTCAAGTCTCTGAAGAAAGATCTCAAAAAATGGAAAGTTTTCCCATGCTCATGGATTGGTAGGATTAATATTATAAAAAAGGCCATCTTGCTGAAAGCAATCTACAGATTCAATGTAATCCCCATCAAAATTCCACCTAGGTTCATTTGGAATAACAAAAAACACTGGATAGTAAAAGCTATTCTCAACAATAAACAAACTGCTGGGGAATAACCATGCCTGACCTCAAGCAGTATTACAGAGCAATAGTGATAAAAACTGAATGGTATTGGTACAGAGACAGACAAGTAGATCAATGGAATAGAACTGAAGACCCAGAAATTAGCATAGACACACCCATGGTCACTTGATCTTTGACAAAGTAGCTAAAACCATCCAGTGGAAGAAAACAGCATTTTTTTTATTAACTTGAGTATTTCTTATATACATTTCGAGTGTTATTCCCTTTCCCGGTTTCAGGGCAAACATCCCCCTCCCCCCTCCCCTTTCTTATGGGTGTTCCCCTCCCAATCCTCCCCCCATTGCCGCCCTCCCCGCAACAATCTAGTTCACTGGGGGTTCAGTCTTAGCAGGACCCAGGGCTTCCCCTTCCACTGGTGCTCTTACTAGGATATTCATTGCTACCTATGAGGTCAGAGTCCAGGGTCAGTCCATGTATAGTCTTTAGGTAGTGGCTTAGTCCCTGGAAGCTCTGGTTGCTTGGCATTGTTGTTCATAAGGGGTCTCGAGCCCCTTCAAGCTCTTCCAGTTCTTTCTCTGATTCCTTCAACGGGGATCCTATTCTCAGTTCAGTGGTTTGCTGCTGGCATTCGCCTCTGTATTTGCTGTATTCTGGCTGTGTCTCTCAGGAGAGATCTACATCCGGCTCCTGTCGGCCTGCACTTCTTTGCTTCATCCATCTTGTCTAATTGGATGGCTGTATATGTCTGGGCCACATGTGGGGCAGGCTGTGAATGGGTGTTCCTTCTGTGTCTGTTTTAATCTTTGCCTCTCTATTCACTGCCAAGGGTATTCTTGTTCCCCTTTTAAAGAAGGAGTGAAGCATTCACATTTTGATCATCCGTCTTGAGTTTCATTTGTTCTAGGCATCTAGGGTAATTCAAGCATTTGGGCTAATAGCCACTTATCAATGAGTGCATACCATGTGTGTTTTTCTGTGATTGGGTTACCTCACTCAGGATGATATTTTCCAGTTCCAACCATTTGCCTACGAATTTCATAAAGTCATTGTTTTTGATAGCTGAGTAATATTCCATTGTGTAGATGTACCACATTTTCTGTATTCATTCCTCTGTTGAAGGGCATCTGGGTTCTTTCCAGCCTCTGGCTATTATAACAAATGGTGCTGGTTCAGCTGGCGGTCAGCATGTAGAAGAATACAAATTGATCCATTCTCATCTCCTTGTATAAACATCAAGTCCATGTAGATCAAGGACCTTCACATAAAACCAAATACTCTGAAACTAATAGAAGAGAAAGTGGGGAAGAGCCTTGAATACATGGACACGAGGAAATTTCCTGAATAGAACACCAATGGCTTATGCTCTAAGATCAAGAATCAACAAATGGGACTTCATAGAATTGCAAAGCTTCTGTAAGGCAAAAGACAATATCAATAGGACAAAATGGCAACCAACAAATTGGGAAAGGGTCTTTGCCAATCCTATATCCCATAGAGGGCTGATATCTAACACAGACAAAGAACTCCAGAAGTTAGACTCCAGAGAACCAAATAATCCTATTCAAAAAATGGAGTACAGAGCTAAACAAAGTATTCTCAACTGAAGAATATCAAATGACTAAGAAGCACTTTAAGAAATGTTTAACATTCATAGTCATCAGGGAAATGCAAATCAAAACAACCCTGAGATTCCACAACACACCAGTCAGAATGGCTAAGATAAAAAAACTCAACAGATGCTGGCAAGGATGTAGAGAAAGAGGAACATTCTTCCATTGCTGGTGGGATTGCAAGATGGAAATCAGTCTGGAGGTTCCTCAGAAAATTGGACATGGTGCTTTCTGAGGACTCAGCAATACTACTCCTGGGCATATACCCTAAAGATGGTTGAACATATAACAAGGGTACATGCTCCTCTGTGTTCATAACAGCTTTATTCATAATAGCCAGAAACTGGAAAGAACCCAGATGCCCTTCAACAGAGGAATGGATACAGAAAATGTACATTTACACATGGAGCTACTAAAAACACTGACTTCACGAAATTCTTAGGCAAGTGGATGGAACTAGCAAATATCACTCTGAGTGAGGTAGCCTAGTCTCTCTCTCTCTCTCTCTCTCTCTCTCTCTCTCTCTCTCTCTCTCTCTCTCACACACACACACACACACACACACACACACGTGCGCGTGCACACAGGCACGCACACACAGACACACACACACATTGTATGCACTCACTGATAAGTGTATATTAGCCTAAAAGCTTGGCATATCTAAGATACAATATCTAGACCATATGAACCTCAAGAAGAAAAGAAAGACCAAAATGTGGATGCATCAGTCCTTCTTAGAAGAGAGAACAAAATACTCATGGAAGGAAATACAAGGACAATGAGTGGAGCAGAGACTGAAGGTTGGGCCATCCAGAGACTACCCCACCTGGGGATCTATCCCATATGCTGCCACCAAACCCAGTCACTGTTGCTGATGCCAAGAAGTGGTTGGTGACAGGAGATTGATATGGATTTCTCCTGAGAGGCTGTGCCAGAGCCTTATTGATACAGATTAATATGCTTGCAGCTAACCATCAGAGTGAGCATGGGGACCCCAATGGAGAAGTTAGAGAAAGCAGCTGAAGGGGTTTGCAATACCAAAGGAAGAACAACAATATGAACTAACCGGATCCCCCTACCCTAGAGGTCCCAGGGACTAAACCACCAACTAAAGAGTACATACACATGGCGGGAACGCATGGCTCCAGCCACATATGATGGTATTGTCTGGCATCAGTAGGAGAATCCCTTGAAGGCTCTTTTCCCCAGTGTAGTGGAATGCCCATGTGTTGAGGTGGGAGTGGGTGGGTGGAAGGAGGAACATCCTCACAGAAGCAGGGGGAGTGGGAATGACAGAGAAGGGGGACTGGGAAACGGGACATTTGAAATGTAAATACATAAACTCTCCAGTAAAAAAGGAGAAAAAAGAGAAAAAAATTAAAAAAAATAAATTTATTTAAAAGAGGCAGTTTTCAATATCCTACATGACACCCATATGCCGTGTTGAAATATGTAGTTAATAATAAATAGACAATATATAAAAAGGCAACCTATGTATTTTCAGTGAAAGGTTGACAGTTAATTTATCTAAACCTCCACTTGTAGAATGATTAATTAAGTAAGCTTTTTCTTTATTAATTAAATTCTTTGACAGTTTTAAAAATGTATATAATACATCTTTTACTTTCTTCCATCTTCTCTCTCCCTTCCACCACTGTCAATAACCTGCTCCTCTTTACCTGTCCCTTTCCTAGATTCGTGACTTTTGATTTTCTTGTGTGATCCATTTCGTTTAACCAAGGCCATCTGTATGACTAATGGAGCCTGGTGGGGTCATCAGTAGATAGACCACTGACTGTAGTGACTCCCTCTCTCCCTGAGTCTCTCAGTAGAAAATGATTCAGCAGTGAAGAGTAGGGCCCCTTGAGCTCATCTTTCATCCATGTCTGTTTGCTGATGTTCCTAGTTATGGGTAAGACCAGTCAGTGCTCACATACACAGTTATTAATTAATTACAGTTGCAATGTCTGAATTTTGGCCAAAACAATCACCTTTCACAGATATTCTCTCTATTCTTGGGCTTATGCCTACATCCTCCAAAATATTGTGGCTTAATAGAACTTTATATGTTTATGGAAATATTGGTTATACCTACTATCTGACAAGGTGATCATTGGTCACACGTGGCTGATGTGCATTTGAGATGTTGCTAGTAGAAATGCATAACTAAATTTATATTTTTACTGAAACTTAATTGCTTTCTAATCCAAATCACTCCTGTGATGAATAACACAGATAACGATCAAACCTATCAGACCCCTTGGAGTTGGGAAACCAGGCAATAGTAGGTATACAAAGAGCTCTTCTAGTAGACAATCCAAGTTGAGAACCACTGTAAAGGCTTTGGGACACAATAATACTATCAAGTAACATGAATTCTATAAACTTTGTCTAGGAGATGGTAACTTTTTTTCCAGAGTTCATTAAACAAAACATTTATTCTGAACTTTGGTTTCTCTGTGTCCAGCCTCTACTACTCCTCTCTTCTTGTACCTATCCATTGTCACATGTGCATGAACTGTCTTTATGTTTTCACTGACTGATCTTGGCAAATTTCTTCTCTGCTGCAGGCATAATATGACTGACCTCATTTTGAATGTGAAAGCCAGATACTCTTTCATTTCTGCCACAGGCAGCAGAAATGATCTAATATTGCTACTGATTAAGACAACTCTCTAAACTTGTCTACTCTTAATTTAAAATTCTTTTTCACATCTACATGATTGCTTCAGCTGCCCTAAGATGAGGACTATCTCTAATGGTATCAGTTAAGAAGCTGCCAATCTGTTCCTTTTAATTACCCTGTATTTCTTTTTCAAAATGGTGCTGGATTGGTACTGCATCGCTGAGTGTACTCCAGCCCTCATCTACTCCTTCAGCGGTTACTTGAATATGGAACTAATTTGTAGACTTGTAGCTTCAAAAAGGGATCTGAGGCCCCAGTGATCAGCTTTGAACTGTAACTCTATCTTTTCTGATTTATCCCCCATTCTATGTGTCAGTTACTTTCTATATAAAATTGAGATAAAAATGGGAAAAAGGAACATAATTTTTATGGTAAGTGAAATGAGCCACATATTCTCCTCAGCCAAGATTTTTATGTCTCACATATGTGCAAATAAATAAATAAATAAATAAATAAATAAATAAATAAATGCAATCTTAGAATAAAAGGATTGGAATCTAGAAACAAGCATAATGGTTAATATTTAGGCATACCATTATTATATTGACTTATTGGTAATTACAACTGTTGCCACATAACATGTCCCCAGGATGACCACTGATTCATGCACATGTACCTTTCTCTACAGTGATATTTGCTGCTTTTCTTCCTTTTTAACAATTCATTTACAGGTACCATTTTTCATGTAAGGAACTATAACATGACAATCCACTAGCGCCATGAGAGCTATTCATAGTACACAGTGAGGATTGCACAACAAGAATAGAACAAACAGAGGGCTGTGTGTACTCCCAGGGTTCGATATTTCTGGGGCAATAGAGATATCTTGTGGTTAGAACTTGTACCTACTATTATCTCTAGCCTTAACTGTGCATTCACAGCTTTAACTACAAATCTTTTTGACAAGGAGTGTATTAACATTCTCTTCTCTTCTCTGTCTCTCTCTTTCTGTGTCTCTGTCTCTGTCTCTGTCTCTGTCTCTGTCTCTGTCTCTCTCTCTCTCTCTCTCTCTCTCTCTGTGTGTGTGTGTGTGTGTGTGTGTGTGTGTGTGTGTGTGTGTGTGTGTGTTTACAGATGAAGAAATTGGGGCAAAGGAAGAAAAAGAAACTTGTCTCCTGATAGACTACATGGGGCTTGGAATCAAGTGCAGGATTTTTATGCCACTATTCTGTGCTGCCTTTCCACACCTCTCTCCTACTCAAGACAGTTCTTTGGAATGACTAGAAGTGTCAGGGCAGCTTTATGCTCATCTCTAACCCTCTCTTTGATTTTCTTGTAAAATCAAGTTCTAAAGTTTGTAACTTTCATGATTAGAAATACGTCTAACACATATACAGAGACATTCCTTAAATTTGGGATAACAACTGTTTCCCAGTCTATCAAATTACATTCCTGGCCATATTCACTCCAAAATTTGTTTGTTTGTTCATTTCTTTGCTTGTTTTTAAACGGTTTTATTGGAATACAGACATATCCAGTCATGTCTATATTTCCTTGACTGTTTTTCTAATATAACGTACAAAAGCCTGTATGATTTGCAAAACTTACCTTTTACTGAAAAGCAAATTATCAGACATATGGCAGAGAAGATGGATACTAATGTTTATGGAGTATTTTGCTGTTCTAAAGCAAAACAAAGTGATCTTTTAAAACATCTATGTACATAAAAGGAGAGAGGTTCATAACTTCACAGACTAGGATATTTCATATTATTATACTCATTAGGAATCATCAGCTTTCATGAGTGGCCATCCATGTTGAAGTGGGCATTTCAATGATAATAGTTGCTTTTGAGTTACTGTGAATAACTCCAATAAACATAGTCGCTCATCATGCTTGTTTTGGGAACAACAATTTCATTGGTACATTGTTAGTACTTTATCTAAGATCGAAAGATATTTGTTCATGTATTCCCAGGAAAAGTCATGCATATTCCTATGTAGGGATATTACTAATGAAACAGAATGGAGTATCAAATAAACAAGTAAATAATACCTTCTACAGTAAAATTATACGTTTCCTATGGATGGTATTAGGAATGAGTTAAAACATGGCCATGGGAAATCTATTTTGTGTTAAAGAAAATAAACTTGAGTTTTGAAGGTCTCAAGTAACCTAGACACTTGACATATGTAGACAATCACAGGGGATATCTAAGTTGGGGGGGGCTGTGGAGGCATGGGGGTGTTTAAATGTCAGCTCATTTCCCAGAAAAATCTAACGTCATAGATACCACCTCCTATGAAACCATCACATTCACTCTCCATCTCTCACATTTCAGCTATCTGCTTGGCTTTTTAAACACTGGAAAGCTATTTGACTCTGCCAATTTGTGCCTTCACTGTCTGGTCAGAATGTAGACTTCCAAGGCCAGAAATAATGCCTAGAAGAGAACAGCTTTTACATTTTGTACCTTTGTATATTTGTTGATTGAAAGGTAGTTTGGAGGAGAACAACAATTCTACATCTACTCAGAAAGCTATTTGTTCCTGTTACATAGAAACAAGACCAGCAGGGAATATTTACATTGGGGACATTTGTTTTAAAGTAGCTAAAACCACTTCCAGTAAAAAAAAAAAAAATGAAAAAAAAATTCTTGCTTCCCAGCTTCTCCTATTAAGTGGCAAACATATAAAGGGGGAAATTGAAAAGGGCGAAAGCAATTTACAGAGTCACACCAGGTAGGACATAAAAACAAGCTGTCTTGTTTTTTGAGTTGCTGTTTTTCTGGGGTGTTTTTAACTCAATATACTATTTTTAAAATAATACATTAAAATGTGTTTCATAGAGCCCCCTAGGCACTTCTCTTTTGCTGCATATGTGTCCTCTGAGCAACGAAATACGTGGGAACTTAGGTTTTAAAAAGTAAATTGTAAAAGTAATAAAGGGACTTGATGGATTGGAATGAAACTAATGGAAGTAACTTTTTGAGGTAAAATTGAACATTTTTAAGTGTGCAATTTACTGCTTCATTGGGCATATTTAAATTCCACAGCCCCCTCATCACCTTAGAGACAAAGTCCATACCCGTCATTAGTTACAACTTATGCTTCTCTCACCCCAACACTTGGAAAACACTAGTGTTCTCCTACACAAGGAACTCACCTAGCTTGGCATTGCTATATGTGAAGTCATAGAGTCTGTGACCAATTTATGTCTGGTTTCTTACAGATTGCATGGTTTTGAAGTGTCTCAGTGTTCCAGCATTTATCATCCCTTAATTCTTTCTTATGGTGAAATAACCGAGTATAGTTTGTTTATTTGTTGGTAAGTTGAGGAGCTTCTCAGTTATTTCCACTCTTTGGCCATTATCAAGAAAGCTGCTATGAATACTCGCAAATAAGTACTTGTCTGAGCATAGTTCTGATTCTCTCTCTATTTTGTTGTTTATGTTAAATGTCTAAGAGTGTCATTGTTGGATTACATAGTTAACTGTATCACACCCCAAAACAAACCAAACATTAAGAATTACAAATACATTTTCCCTAACCTGTCTTGAGATATAGATAACATAAGTATGAGAAAATCCATAGTGTCTATACCCCACGTGCATTGGCCACTAGAGTTACATCCAAGATAAGAAAATGTAGAAAATCCTGTTTTCTTTTGTTTTCATACACCAATGATCATGAACGACTTGAAATTTTAAGAGATTTCTTGGGCTAATTTCCTTAAAAAGTGAGCCTCATCTTAGGAATAACAAAAAGCAGGAAAACTATATCTCAATACCAATAAGTTGTTGATATTTAGCACAGAAATTTGTATGTTAAACCACAGTTCAGCTTTAGCTGAGCTAGTACTCCTTACATAGTGAGATAAGCTGGAAACAAAGGGCTGCACAGAATGGTTCAGAAGCCTTCTTTTAATTACGCATTTGCTCTTTGAATTTATTGCTCTTTGAATGAAGCCAGAAGAACTTAATATCACTTAGATGACAATAATTCTATATAGTTCGTGCTGATAGAAACAAAGTTAAGCAAGAAAGAAATGGAACATCTCTTTGGCTTTGTGGAACATCACTAACATTGAGAAATAGTGAGAAACCGATGAGACAAATAGTGCAAAAGATACCCATGTATGGATTGCCAGAACCTAGAAATCTATCAATATAGCAATATATTACCTTGCCTAACAAAGGGTACTTTATAGATGTCATTACATTTGCAACCTTGATATGTGGAGAATATGCTGGATTATCCAAGTGAACGCATTTTAATTACATCAGCAAACCTTTTCCATCGGAACAGATAGAGGAAAATGGTATTACTGAAGAAGGGTCATAGAGGTGTGGTATTGGCTTTGAAGATGAAAGAAGTCTGTAAGTCAGGGAAAGGATGTTCCAGAAGCAACCCACATTACTTGGTTTCCTAGTGTCTGACCTTATGAAAGTTAGACCTCTAGTGGGAGACTAAGGTATCAGGTACACTATACCCCAACAAAACTCCTTAAGGTAACATTTTCCGTAACATAAAAATATGGTTTCTTCAACATTGAATACACATTATTGTTCAAAGTGAAAATGTTTGGCTGTATATTAGCTTTGTATTACTAGAAAGAGTAGTACAATAAAAGTATTTTCTACAATGATTGAGACTCAGAAACCACCTAGGTTTGCTATTGAACACAACACCATTTTCCATTACTTCCTCTATAAATTATATTGTGAGAAAAAAATAGATGCAACCAAATACTGTTATCTGTCTAATAATGTTTAATTCATATCCCCCACTGAAAAATTCAAAGATCTGAGCACATTTTTCCATGAACATTTTTTAGACACATATTTCGAAATCATTTTCTCTAATACATGAGTATATTTTAAATCCTCAACTTTTAAAAACTGTAAGGTTACAACTTACAAAACTAACAGTTTTGAATACTTATCTCATGCCATTCCACAATAAGTTATTCATGTTAAAAGTCTCATACAAGTACTTAGGAATATATGTATATATATTATCCTTTAGCCACTATTGTTACATATACTAAAAAACATAAATATTATATAAAACCTGATGAATTGCATATATATTGTATATCTATTGCATAGATCTATCTATGTAACAACAATGAATTTTAAGAAAGTCTATGGAGTAGAAAGACAGCAAGGATGGTATAGGAGAGGGTTTGGAGGGATGAAAAGGAAGAAAAAATAGAATTAAAAAATAATCTTTAACAAGTCTATAAGTCATAAAAGGAAATGATGTTTTTAAAAAGGAAATGATGTTTTTGAAAAGAAACTTTTTTATTGACTGGACCACAGGGCCTGGGTTCAGTTCAGCCACCCACATGGTGGTTCACAACTACCTGTAATTCCATATCCAATCCCAGTTGCCATCCAAATGTAGATAGGGTTAATCTTATAGTGTCCTACCCTTAGATGAATGGCTACACGCACAATTAACAACTGTCTATAGAGGAAGTATTAATTTTCCCCAGGCTTGAGCACTGCCCCTGCAACTGGTTATCTAATACCAAGTAGTTGAACCTAAAAGTATTTACATACCATCATCACTGAATGGATTCATCAGGTTGTATATAATATTTATGTTTATGAGTATATGTAACAATAGTGGCTAAAGGGGAGAAGGACACAAATTTAGGACAGAGTGGGAGGAATGTATTGGAGAAGTAGGAGAGAGGGAAGGGATAGGGATATGATGTAATTATGTTTTCATTTAATATAAAAGACAAGAAAAAAAGCAGGCTGGCATTTTCCTCTCATGTCCTAGCATCCTGGATGAATCATTAGGTTGTTCTGGAGTTCTGTGTTTCAGAACACCTGAGAGAGGCACGAGTTTATTGGAAACTGTCTGAAATGTCACAGAAAGCAGACTGGTTTTCTTTAGCTTTGACCATTGCTTCAAAAGTCACCCAGCACCACACTCATGCCACAAACTATTTCAATAATAAAGGGACACAGCTACAATCAATTGTGCTGCAGGCCTACCTTAAAATTTACGGTATTTCAGGCAGCAGTTTTGCTGTACTTATGCAAAATGTAACTGAACAGCTTCTGCTTCCCAAGCACTGGGCACTCTGTGTCCATAGACCAAGTGAGGCTTAAGCCAAGCTTTCAGATAGATCCCCTAAAAAGGCAACTGTATCACCTTCCATGCCAAGAAAGACATAACTAATCAATCTCTGTGCTGTAGAGCATAAGCAGGGCCTCTCAACACACTACTGATGCCAATTAGGAGTGGCTGCAATTATACATATGTGGTATCCACTTTCAATGCCAGTAGGCCAAAGACAGTGACAAGAACATCATTAATTTGATGTCAGCGTCGAACACTGCGTGCGATATTCAAATAAAAACAACAAAATAGAATATCCTGTGCATATATTCACCACAAGATATGTGGTAGATTGTTCAGAGCATCATTGTTCACAATGTCCACAAACTATAAACTAGTAAAATGCCCATCCTGGCAGAAAGGATACAATGTGGCTTATCCACATAATGCAAAGCTATATGGCAATGAGAATGGAAAAAAAAAAGAAACACTTCTAACCATTTAAATCAAAACACATGAATTCCACAGATAATCATTTTGATACAAAAGTCAGCATATGACCCCATCAATGCAAAACTGCAAAACAAGATAAATCAGTCTTAAGGGTGACAGAATAGGTGGTATTTTGAGGGGAGGAGCAACTGGAAAAACGTAAGAGTCTTAGGTTGCCTCTTCTTTCTGGCACACATAGGTTCACTTTCTAGACATTAGTTGTAAACTTGCAAAATATGTGTACTTTATTCCGGGCATATAAACATTTAAACTGATATTTAAATAGAATATTAAACATGTTATAAATAACCACATTATATTTTAATTATATGTTTCATGATATTGACAACCTAAGTGTCTATTAAGTTGCAATTGACAATGTGAATTCTGGGATATTTATTGAATGTAATTCTGAATAGGCATGATGAAAAAAGAATGCAGCTTTTCTGGTATAAACTTGAAGAGATGTCAACTCTACATAAAGCTAATAAAGTTGCAGAACAGTAGAAGGTGTCTAGTATAATTTCTCAGAAAGATCAGGAATTATCTTCTTAGATATAAATAGTGGCTTTGACTTGATGGTGAGGTTCTTAAGGGCATTCTGCCTAGTATATTTCTATGTTATGGAAAGTCTATTTACAAACATGAGTTATGTTTGTACTAAGAAATAAAAGAACCTCTGAAGTATCGAGAACAAAAGTGTCCTAAGTTGGAGTTTCCTATTGTCTCACATGTGAGGATCGGAGCTTTTGATGGATGGAGGAAATGATAATGGAATAAACATAGTGCCTTGCCTTCAGGGTTGCTAAGTAAACCCATGGATGGAGGTCACATTGGTTGTTTGCTGGCAATCTTAACAATTGATTCAAATTAGCACTTGTTTGCTCCACATTCAAATCTAGTTGTGGTGTGGCCACCGCAAACGGGATTCTTGGCCACACAAAGAATGTGTCTACAAAATGGCAAAACAACTGGATTTGTTTGATTAAATGAGCAAAACCATATACTCAGAGGGAGGGAACAAAAATCAAAACAGCTACACCCAGAGTAACCCAGTCAGATGGGTGGTTCACGAAATGCACCATTTCATTGAATCAACATGTTAGCAGCCTCACATGGACTCTGAGAAACACAGTTTCAAAGAAATGTTTGTAAATAAACCAAGAGGCTATGAAAGACACATTTTACCCACCATCAGCAAATGTTCTCTTACTGTTTATTATGGATCTGTCATTGTGTTAGAGGTCTGAAGATATGATACTACTTTCATAATCAGCAATGATGTTTTGATGGCTACTCTTACTATAATCCATGACACTGAACAATAATCTTCAATGAAGAAAAAAAACATTGACTTCGACAAAACTGATTAAAACATAGCTTTCATATAATTTTCAATATTCTCCAATGAGTTGGAATATAGTTTAATATTCTAGATCTCAATTATGTATACAATTAGCAGTATTCTTAAGAAGATTGTTGAGATAAATATGAAATAATTCACAAATTCAATTTCTGATAACTGAGTACATGTGTTTCATTATTTATCCTTCAAAATGGAAGCATTCAAGAAAGCCATTGTTAAATATATTTTATTTATATTGAAATCACAGTGGATGTATATTGCCTTATTACCTGACTGAAACGTCAGTGTAAAAGTAATTTAGGCCATGAAAATATAAAACATCGACTTTACAGAGAACATAAAATAAAGCACAGCTTTCCTTAGGAAGTAAACGTAACAGACAAATAGAACAGCTTGTCCACAATAAGTTGCCTTTATGGATCTCAACTTTGGCTGCACATTACATTCAACAGAAACAAAAGTTCTAGAAATATCACCTAGTCACCAATATTTTTTTCAAGCTCCTCTGGTTACTGAAAATTTACTTGGTCTAACTAAATGAGAAACTGGATGGAAAGAAAGCCAGACATAAATGTCTTCAAAAACTCCCCAAATGATTCTTAAATGCAATGAGCACTAAAGATCACGGCGTCTAAATTATATTAGAAGTTGAGGTTAACCTTCAAGAAGTGTTCTGTAGAGACTCAGTGCTATTCAACTATCCCTTCTGTCCAGTTTTTGTAGATATTCAATCATGCTATGACTTCATATATTATGCAAGTTACATATAAATGGTCTTCAACCTAAAATGGGGTTATACTCTCATGAATTTATCATAATACGAAAGTGTCATAAGTAGAAATAATTGATACACATAAACTGTACAATATCCTAGCCCACCCTACCTTAAGTATGTTTTAAACACTAACCCCAGCTGAAGCCTATTTATTTATTTATTTATTTATTGATTGCATGAGCTTAAGAATATGACTCCAGTGACTGATCAGCAGTAAAACCCTTATACAGAATGTTTGAGTCCCTATGTTCTATCCCTAGCAAGATGATAGAAAAAGAAAGAGGCGCAGAAGAAAGGAAGGGGAAAAAAAGAGAAAGGCAAGACAGAGAAAGAAAAGGAGATAAAACGATAGCAGGAAAGGGGGTGAGGAGCATAGGGGAGAGAAGAGGAACGGGAGGAAAGGACAACATTAAAAAAAGATTAAGGTCATGTTCATGCACTGACTTTCTCAAATTTCTAAGGCCCAAGTACTTCCTCTCTTTCTTCCACTCCTGAGACTGTGAGATTAGCAGGATATGATCAAGCAATGATTGCCTACTTGTTTTCATTAGCCACGGTATAAATCAAATCTCATGCTTCCTTTTGCTGTTCGAGGAGTGTTTATAGCCCACAGAATGATCTTAAAGCTGACTTAAGTTAAGATCCTTGAGAACTATTAACATATTCTTATGGCTGGAGCATGGGAAAGCTTACTTTTAAATTTAGACATTTTTCATACTATGCATACCATAGTTCCAGACCTTTAAGTGAAGATTAAAATCACTGGCATAGATCACTATGTAGCTTTATTTTAAAATAGCAATGTATTTGTATAATTTATTCATTTAAAATTGCACTAGACTTTTCGTTTTTTTCTTTTTTTTTTCTTTTTTACTTTGTTTGCCCATGGATGAATTGTGTGTTAATGTACTTGAGTTAGGGCAGAGAACCACTTGTTGGAGGCAGTTCTGCTTTCTAACATGTGAGTTCTTGGGAATTGGACTGAAATCATCAAATTGGCCAAGTGCCTTTACCTGCTCAGTCATCTCACCAGCCCTAATTTACTAGTTTTTTTAAACTTGTTTCCTGTTTGTACCTTTTTAAAAATTAAAATTATTAGTTGACTATTTCATCCGTGTATATAATGCAATCTGATCACTTTGATGTCTGGCCCTTTCTTATGCTCCTCTATCTCTACCAATACCCTAACCCTTCTCCCAACAACTTCCCTATTTTTTTCAGCAAACTGTGAATTACATGATTTCATCTTTCAGGTAATTCTTGAATTTTTATCTTCCAGGTAATTTTCATTTAAATAGTTCTTTGTTTTCCCAATCTATCCTTCTAGTCTTATTTTAAAAGATAGAGTATCTATATGTACTTTTTGACAATTTTGAAGATGAAAGCCATTGATCCGTTATTTTCTTTTAAAGGAATTAGAATATTAGAACTGAAGACAGGAAGCATGGAGTTTCAGAGACCCTTAATTACTGGTATCTTTGCAATAACACATGGATTTAGGACCCCAGCCAATTTCATACCACACTGAATACAGCTCAGTTCATAGGCATCTTAGGACTACAACTTCTCACTCAGGACAATTGGTTTCTTTTGAACATGTGTCATGTCTGGAAACAGCTTTAACTTGTGATATTTTGATGAAGGTGAGTGAGATGAGGTGAGGTGTTGTTACTAGAAAGTAGGGAGAAGAGGCCATGGATGCTGCCAAACACATCACAGCAAACGATTGGCTAACCCCAAATATCAAGTGTGCCAGAGATTTTTAAGAGATCTGGTTTTCTTTTGTTCTTTTTTTTATTGGATATTTTTTATTTACATTTAAAATGCTGTTCCCTTTCCTAGTTTGCCTACTATAAACCCCCTATCCCAACCCCCCTCCTTCTTCTTCTATAAGGGTGTTCCCCCATGCATCCACACACCCCATCCCGCCTCCACTCCCTGATATTCTCCTACACTGGGGAGTCAAGCTTTAGCAGGACCAAGGGCTTCTCCTCCCATTGGTGGCAAACAAGGCCATCCTCTGCTACATATGCAGCTGAAGCCATGGGTCTGTGTACCCTTTGAATGGTGGTTTAGTCCCTGGGAGCTCTGGTTAGTTGGTATTGTTATTTTTATAGGGTTGCAAACCCCTTCACCTCCTTCAATCCTTTCTCTAACTCCTCCAACAGGGAGCCTGTTCTCAGTTCAGAGGCTGCAAGAGTCCACCTCTGTATTTGTCATGCTCTGGCAGAGCCTCTCAGGAGACAGCTATATCAGGCTCTTGTCAGCATACACTTCTTGGTTTCATCAATATTGTGTAGTTTTGGTGGCTGTATACACACACACACACACACACACACACACACACACACACACACACACACACACACACTGAACATAGTGGAGCATGTGTCTTTGTTGTATGTTGGAGCATCTTGGGGGTATATGCCCAGGAGTGGTATAGCTGGATGCTCAGGTAGTGGACTGTCCAATTTTCTGAGGAACCTCCAGACTGATTTCCAGAGGGAGATCTCTTTTTCAACCATGTGTTGCATGGCTCCGTATCAAATATTATAAGCAGGAAAATCCATAGAGACTGAGTAGTTGGTTGCCTGGGGACCAGGAGTGAAGCCAACAGGGAATGTAAATGACTATTTGCAGATAATGAAAATGTTTGAAAATTAGATTATGTCAATGGTTAGAAACTCCGTCAAGTAGTTAAGAGTATTAGAAAACATTCAATTGCACATTCTGAGGCCAATATATGTAAATTATACAACAATAAAATCATTTCAATCCTTTTTGCATGTTTCATTTGTTTTTGTCCTTTACTAAACAAGAACTCATTTCATGCAGTAATATCTAGTTGGCTGTGAATAGTAATCTGTAGCAACAGATTTTATATGCAACCTGATATTTTATATGAAAGTTATTAAGTAGGTCCTTTTTATATGCATATTTCCACTTAAAAAGGGCATGATATTACAGTCTTTTAATTCTAGTCCTGGAGGCAAGATTCTTATGGTACCTCAAACATTGTATCAAGTTCCAATTTACCAGTAGTATAACATAGTTAGATCTTGACTTGAGAAAACAAAAAAAAAGTTGTCACTTTTTAAAAACATATTTGAGATTGAATATTATGAGTAACCCTTATTAGTAATTCCCACTTTCTAATCATTATGGCAAATGTGCAAAGGATTCAGGTACATAGGCCAAGGTCACGCAAAATGAATCCATGACCCAGGCATAATTCTGATCTAGTCTGTCCTCTGCTAAACAGTATGTTTGTCCCGACTTTTGACAGCATAGAAACTACTGGTCAGTGTATGTGTGTGTTGGACAGAAATTGAAAAGTAAAATGTATTTTGTTGTATTCTGTTCAATAAACAGAACTTTTAAAAAGCTTATTTTTATATTACTATTTTACCTCTGTTAACCCAAGTATAACATTTTCACTCCTGACTATTGCCAGCTAATTATAACCCAGACAACATACTCCCATCTGCATATAATTTCATTCATTGAATGTTATTCCACCAGATACTTAGCAAATGCCTGCAGACTTCGCAAATTACAAGCTATATAAATTCTTCTGTGAATATTTATATTATTAAGGTATTATCTACATGTAATCAAAATTGGGTTCTCTCTCTTTAAAGATACTGTGTTTTTATCTGATTTTTTTATTCAACCTTTACCTACTCCAAAGGAGCATTAAATAAACCCAGAATCTATGAAAGAGTGGATATATTATGTAGTCACCAATCCTCCTGATTAGGAGTAAAAAATACTGTGCTCCAAACACCTTCTATTTCTTTGGGATTTATTGAATACACTTTAAAGGATGAAATGGAATCCTGGGAAGGAGCAGTGTTCAGAAATGAGTTCATTACATAACTATTGTTAAAGTTTTGGTAAGCATCTGCATAAATTAAGATAAGAAGGAAGGAGAGGACTTTTGAGGTATGAAGAGCTCTGAAGACAGGAGATCTTTCCTCGATAGTGATAGTCAAATACAGCACCTACATCACTGCAGTATTTGCCTATGAATGATTCATATGAAGCCACATTATTGTCAATATTTTCATAATATCATGGATAGCTTTGACATTTTCTTTAACCAACCATCTAGTATTTACTTTGTATAAATTACCAAAAATTCTCCAAGGAAGTATAATTCCTAGGGTTGCAATGGAGGAAAAGTAGGCAATGTTTGCCAGAATCAGTAAATGGTGATAGACTTAAATGCTGACAAGGGTGCAACTCCAATTATATCCCAGAAAATATCCTTCCTTGAAAATGATATTTTCTATTGTTTGGAAAAATAAAGTTTTGAGTATTTCTTACATGAGTATATTGTATCTGCATTTCTTACCCCCTCTCCTTGCTCCAAATCTTGTGTTTCCCCAACATGCTCTCTAATTCTTGAGTTAGTTGAGTATTTGCATGAGTTTTGGGCTGACTTCTTAGGATTGGGATCACACCTTTTAAAAATTGAGGAAAAACCTGGGTCCCCTCTCCTTTTGTATCCATTGTCTACAGCTTGTCACCTAGTGGTGGGGTCTTGTGAAGATTTTTCCTATCCACAGAGACATTGTATTTTCTTATGAGTGGATGTCTAAAAATGGAACATTTAAAAGCTCACTTTGGTTCCAATTACTTAAAAATAGTTAATCTTGAAACAATTCTAGAATATTAGACAATCAATCATGAGTCTCCTTTAAAAGAAATGTTGATACCTGAAGTATTATACAGCTGACATGAAAGGTCTGCAGTATTCACAATACCTACTTCTCCAATGATCATTTTCATGTATCAAAAGCTGCTGAGACTCAGAAAGCAAGAAGATAGAATCCTAAAGCAACAATAGAAAACATCCTCCCAGAAGTCACCATCCAATGTTATAAAAGTGAATCTTCTTCAGTTTTTCTCACAGGTGATCTCCCCTCATGAGTAGGCCATGCTTGCTAAGAATATTCCCTTGCTTGCACTTGACAGATATCTCTAACTAACTTGAACCTATGGTTTCTTAGCAAACCCTAAATCACAATCAGCTAATTAAAAGGGGGAAACTTGCTAGCATAAGCTAAATATGATACATTGCAATCAAAGAAAGTAATAACAGCAACCAAAACGGGCAAAGGAATTATTATAATTCAGAGGGGTGTTTATTCCCTGATCACTTCCAAAGAGAGTGTTTAGAAGTAATAATAAATTCACATACTATTTCTTCTCTATAATAACAAGAACAGCCTGCAGTTCATATGTATTTAACACACACATATGTACAGTCATTTGGAATGAATGTATAACCAAATAAAGACATATTTGGATTCCATATCATTACACTTGTCTCAGAGATATCACAGTACGCAAAAATACTATATGTTTAAAATTCAATTTTAAAATAGTGACTTAAAAAGAACAAAGACATACTCAACTTTAAAAAGCAAGAGCAACAAAAATAGTTGTAAATGTTACAGACTATATAACAAAATAAATAATTTATTTAGTAATTCATTAAATAAATACTTTGTGTTTCCCAAAGACAACTTATAAGAATGAAATAATTACTTATAGACAAAATATTTATTGAAATATTCTTTTTTCTAGAACACTCAGTAATCTTTGTGTATTGAGAATAGTATCACCAACCCTACCTAGCTTTCTAGGAATCAGTATTCTACATTCAAATGAACATGTATACCTTCTTATATAATTGGTTCTTTTCACTTAACATAATTTCACTTACCTTTCTTCTAGTTCCACCCTCTTTTTTGCTGCAAATGCTACGGTTTCATTCTTCATTATGATACAACATTGTGCACATATATATTTTATTTATCCATTCATCTGTTATATAATCATCTATGCTGCTTCTATATCCTTAGTATTGTAAACAGTGCCACAATAAACCTGAAGATACAGTTGTCTCTTTGAACTAATGAGTTCACTTTCTTTGGATGTATGAACAAGTGTGGAACATTAGATCACAGTAAAGGTCCATTTTCCTTATTCTTTTCTTTACTCCCTTTACAGCCTTTGGTACTTCTTATCCCCTTTCAACTTTGTTTCTGATATATTTGTTTCAGCAATAAACATTCACAAATATATGCAAACCTTGGACACATTTAAGTTTTAGAGACATATTCTGTGTTCACTTTCTTGTGTACGTTTAGCCTATTATGTACTTGCACGCCTAACCTTCCATTTCTTCCAAATTGAATGATGTACCTTTCCTAATGATGTTCAGCTAGCCTTAATAATTTATTCTCAAAGACAATCTTAGAACTTAGACCACCTTAGATCTTACTGTTACCACCATTTAAACACTTGTCACTTTCCAGGGAATAGGAGTGGATTGGGAAATTAAAAGCTTTCCATTCCCCCATGTATCTTTCTCCTCTAATTTTCACACTCATCTTCTTGGGTAGATAGTATTATTGTCCCTGTCCTACCCATGAGGAAATTGTTATGAAGCAGGAGTGAGGATTAACACTGGCAAAGTTCAATATTTTCATGAAAACTATACATTGCATAATTTAATGGCTATTTTGTTCCTTTAGAATCAATTTGAAGAATCTGTAGTACGTATGCAGCTACAGAAATATGTGTATTTGTATAAAAATGTATAAATTCAGGTACTCAAAAGATCCAACTGTATCACCAATTAACTACATGAACATTCCCTGCAATGTTTCAATAATGATGCAAAACCCAATTGTTCCTGCCACTAATTATGAATTTATTTCTTAAATGATAAAATTGTAAAATAAAGTAAAACCAATCCATGCTTTATTATAGTTAAGAGGTAAAAGTATATGTAAATTTAATAGCTAAATCAGAAGCCCCTCCAAGTGAACTGACTTGGTTAATGTTGCTCAAACAAAGGAAAGAGTGCTGAAAACATGCAGGCAATGCTCTGAAAAACTGAGGAGAATGTCAGTTTTCAGTAAGAAACTGAAATTGGTATGGGCTAGAAAAGACCTGAGCAGTGGTTCTCAACCTTCCTAATGCTGAGACCTTTTAATACAGTCCTCATGTTGTGGGGTCCTCCAACCATAAAATTATTTTTGTTATTTCATAACTGTTATTTTGCTACTGATATGAAATGTAAGTATCTGTATTTTCCAATGGTCTTAGGTGACCCCTCTGAAAGGGTGACTTGACCCCCAAAGAGGTCATGACCTACAGTTTGGGAACCACTGGATTAGAGAGAAGTCAACTGGTCCTGTAGTAAAATCAGGGTGATTTCTCCTGTAACAGGTTTGTAAGTATTCAAGTAGATTTTCAAATACATTGTATGGTATATGACACTTGCTTACTTTGTCCTTTGTGGCATTAGAATAAGTGTTGTTATTATAATAGTCTTGGGGTCATGGTTGGTTGCATGACAGGTGGTTTTCTAAAAGAGTCTAAGAAAAAAGACTTTGGTCTCTTTTTTTGGTGGACACCAGAATGGTGATAGAAGACACAGGGGACAGAGAAAATATCTGATAGAAGCAGAGAAATCACACCAGTGATTGTACAATTCTGAATTCTGGGTGAGCTTTGGGTTTTAACAAGAATGGGAATTCAATCCAGGCATCTTGATATGAAAATTCTGGAGAACCTTAAGAGACTGTTTTGAGTACATTGGAGAAACTTGACCATTCACTTAAAAAAAAAAAAAGATAACGTTAATTGCTAGACCTGAGCTGTAGACAATGGCATAACACTTTCTTAAAAATGAATTTGAATATATCAGCATATGCAGTCAACTAATTTGCTGACTTTAAGACAGCCTCCTAAACCTATTATTGCCTGTAATGAACGAGTATATGCACTAATCACAACATGCAGTCTTAACAGTGCTCACAGCATCTAAAAAAATCATGATACAGGGATTTTTCTCTAGACTCAACACATTTTCATTCTGAAACCTGATTGGCTGTTCTAAGTGCCCTGCATGGTATAAATTGGGGCACAGACTTGGAAGAAACCATCGGATCAAGCATCCCTGAGCTTCAGACAGAAAGTCACTGAGCATACACTCAAGGTATGTGTATTTCATTCATAATTTACCATCTTTACTGTGGTCATTTCTTTCTCTGAATTTCATGTTTCAAAAGTGTGAATGTATTGCACATTGCTAATACTCTGTGCCATCCACACCATATGTACTTCTTCAGTTTTACTATAATTAAATTATAGGCTCAAATCATTGAAATGAAAATTTAACTTTATAGTACAGTAATGTGTTTGTTTGCACTTCTACACATTTTTAGGTCAAGCATTCCAATGACTTTTGGAAGCCAGATTTCACACAAAAATGTGTATTTGCTTTTTAATTAAGATTCTGTTTTAACAGACTGAGGGCTACTTCTGTATACAGTCTTGTTAAATCATATCAAGTGTGAATGCTTTTTCTTATTAACTCAAACTCTGAGGCAATAAGGTTTAGAAGGTAGAAACACTCGATGTACTTTTCATAGCCAGCACCAATACATTTTGCATTCATATCCTAAAAATACCTTTAAGGTGTTGTCAAAAATGTGCATATTTTAGGATAGCCAGTTCTTGCTTCATGTCTGAAGAGCCTTAAGATATAGAATATGTACAATATAGTTGACAAGTAAGAAGAGGATGCTATTGGCTTAAAACAGAACTTGTTAGGTAGAAATCATTCCACAACCCTTAAAGAAGCTTAGAACTCTAGCACTGTTCTCCTTTTTGGTTTCATCATGTCTTTTGCTTCAAACCTGAAGTTCAAAGATGTTATGCGACTTTCTTGCCTAAAATTGTACATGTGGACCTAAACCCACTCTGCCTTTAATCCATTCTTGAAAATTATTCAATATTTTTCTTAAATAATTAATCTATGTGTTTTACAGTAGCAATGCTCAAGTGGGTTGTGCTCCCAAAATACATTTCAGTCTCTTCTTGTTACAAAAGTATAAAACCATGGTCATTTGGTTGTCTCTTCAACTTTTATACTCAACCTTATTTTTTAATCATTATTTATTGATTCCATCTAGCTACTAGGCATCTATAGGCTGTATAAGTATAGAAAATAGTTTGCAGCATCATTATTGTAGACCACTTTTGGTCCTCTAACTTGTTAACCTTCAACTTAGTTTAAAAAACAAAACAAACAAACCACCACCACCACCACCACCACCACCACCAAAAAACCCATTGCACTATTAGGACTTCAGAAGCAATGATACAGTTTGAAAACTGGAAATCCCATATGATTATCACTTTATGAACAAGGGCCCCGCCTTATTTTTTATTAACAAGACATTAATGTAAATTATATACATTTATGAAACATACTTATGTTCATGCTTCTATTTTTTTAAATGGCTGGTGTTGATTTACATTTCAGAACCATCAAGAAATGGGGACCTGGATCTTGTTTGCCTGCCTCCTGGGAGCAGCTTTTGCTATGCCCGTGAGTAAAACACCCCATTTACTGATTGTTACAATTAAATTAGCTAGGAATGAGAAATCTGGTCCAGTGGTTGGTAATTTTCACTGTGTCATACAGTACAAGATCTAATATGCCCAAGTATCTAAGTGTTGAAGAAAGAAACCCTTATGGAGTTTGTTAAGAAAAGCAGGAACAACTCCACCATAGATTGTGATTCAGTACAGCTGAAGTGGGGCCAAGCACTCAACATTTTAACAAGCATTTGACCCCCAGGACTCTCTCCTGTAAGATTCACTTGTAAACAACACTGCCCATCTTTACAAGTAGTTATCCTTTTGAAGGGATCCTTGAAAGGCTTCCAGAGAGGGTTTACTTGCTTAGGCAAATATAACAGCCAAAAAATAAAAAAAATCTCTAAGGCTTAATTCCTCACAAGTTCAAAATTTCTTCTTGCCCTCAGATAGCACTGTTGTTAGTCTTAAGGGGGTAACATTCATTCTCTTCTGGTACCATGTCACTGAAACCCTCTCCCTTTGGTGAATCTGGTTACTCCTTATGTAGGATTTGGCATTAGCAAGGTACTAGAATCCTGCCTGCCTGTGCCAAATACACATCGACAGCATGCAAATACAGTACCATATCTGTACCAAAGTCAGGATGTCTGGTCCACTCTCTAGACACAAGTACATATAGCAGAAGGCTTGGATCACATGCTGGCAAAACTCTTTGGTGGTATAAAGAGCAGTTGATACTATTCTTGTATACCAGTAAGCTTGAACAGCAGCCTCTCTTCTCTCACACACAAAAGCAGGATTTTTGTGCTCTGCATTCCTGAAATCCTAGTCCTCCAAGGCACTCACTCAGACATTTACAACTCAACACTTTGAATACCCCACTCTCAGAGAACTGACATCAACACTGTATAGGGAAAAGAGCCACCCAACTGTTGTTAATTTATATTCAGATGAGGGCGAATAAATCCGATTGCAAAACATAAGCATTTTGAAGGAGTGAAGTTGAATTGACCCTTAAGCAGCTTTGTGTTCTAGAGTTTTCTGCTTTATGCTCACAATTTTCTGTCTCCTGCCCCCATCCCCAGGTGAGGGCATCAGAAACTCTATAAAGTAGGCAGTAGTCAGGACCCTACTTTGAGAAGCACAGAGAGTCCTGATTTAGAAAATTGTTCAGGTTGCCTTTTATTTGGAACTTCTAAATTTCTGCCATAAATCATTGACAATAAAAAGGGTTGACCTTGAACTTCAATAAATCATTATTTTATTGTCCAGGGGATGGATTTAGAATGTTTATATTTTATTAGTCTCATCTTGTTCTCACATTGAACAATAGAGTTGGTGTGTTATTTATTCACTTTGCATATTAATTACCTGGAATCCCTTTGATTCTTGAACTATTCACCAGCTGATCTATAAAGGGACCCTTTATGAAACAATTCCTGGCTTGTTCTTTTTAAATTGTCACAGAAGCAGACCTCTTTTCCAAACATAGAGGAAGTTTGGTCAACAAGTAAATGAATGGGTACAAAAGGAAAGGTCCTTTGATGATTAATGGGTTTAATCCAATGATCGCGGGAGGACAAATGTATGCTGCTGTCTGCATCTAGGACTCCCAATAAAAGACTATGGCCTCTGAGGAAGTTATGTAGTAATTCAGAGACTCTTTAAATTGAGAAGTTTCCTCCTTCAAAGCATACATGCTCAGATTAAAAGTAGAACTCAGATACATTCTGTACTATGTATTTATATATATATATATGTTTAAAATAGTTGTAGATATCTTTAATGTGAACAATTGCATATTGACTTAATCTCTTTCTTTCTTTTGCCATTTCTCCTTCTCCTTCTCTTTCTCTTTCACTTTATCTTCCCCCCTTCCCATAAAAGCTACCACCTCATCCTGGGAGCCCTGGTTATATCAACTTAAGCTATGAGGTAATTTTTCTATTTACTAATTTTGACTATTGTTTGAGTTAAAGATTCCCTGAGTTCTGTAAAGTGTGGTGTATTGATTCTTCATTCAAGATGTTTCTCAAATGCTCACACTTTTTCAGTTCCTACCAGCAGCTTTAAGCCCTGACTGATGTCCTCAAACCTGCATTTCTCAGCACCTTCCTACCTGGTCACTCTGACTCAGCCTCTACTTTTAAACCTAGTTATAAATGTTTCCACCATGAACTACCACTCAGGAAGGCTCCATGATAGGGCAGAGACTGAGCTCAGCTTCAAAAGTTTTGTTCTATGCCAGCCTGTAAAATTCAAGGTGTAAGTAAGATGTTAAAATCTTCTCTAGCTGGAAAAAATTGCCGATTCAAAGACATCCACACACTGTGTGTGATTCTCATTGGCTATGTTCAGTGATCAGTGAAAAGTGGTTTACCAGAGTCTAGACAGAGTGATGGAAAGCAGAAATGTTCTAGAAACAGAGTTTGGGGTTCTACTAAACTGCAAACTATATGACCCTGGGAAAATCAATTTTCCCCCTCTGGAACTTTGGCTTTCTCACCTAAAGAAGGGAAACAATGATAACTACATTTCCAAAAAGTATCATCCAGAAGAGCATGAAAAGTGCTGTGTCACTCATAACTTGAGTAAAGTTAATAACTTTTGTCTATATTGATTAAATGATGTACTATATGAAAAAGCTATCTGAGACTAATAGGATTATATTGTCCAGAAGGAATGAAAGTCTTATCTCATGGGATCAGATAAAAATCCAAGTCTGTTAACTCATATATGCAGAAGAAAAATGTTCTAAGAGTCTGAGGCAAATTTTAGTGTTTTATCTCAAAAGGTTGATTGATATATTTGACCAAGAAATCTATGTCTGAAGGATGAAAGACAATGTTTCTACCACATTTTTCCATTGTGATATCAAATAAAAAGTGATTATATCACATTATTTTAAGTTTTAAATTGTTTTGCTCTTGCAATGAAGAGGATTAAATGGAATTAAATTAAATTAAATTGAATTAAATCTTGTAACTTCAGCTGAGTGAATGAACCTACCTGAGTTTTCATAACATTACCTATAAAAGGGATACCTGTCTCCAATCATGCGAGAAAGCATGAAAAGTGTATGGGATGGATATAACACAGTGCCTGACACATAGAAAGCATCCTACAAATGTTTACCTTCTTCTTTCTTTTGTAGAAGTCACATTCTCAGGCTATCAATACTGACAGGACTGCATTAGTGAGTCTATATTTCATACTGCATTAGTGAGTTTAGTATTTAGTTCATATGTAATTAAACAGAATCAAATGCATTCTAATGTCTGTTTCTCTTAAGGTGCTTACCCCCTTGAAGTGGTACCAGAGCATGATAAGGCAGCCGGTATGTAAATATTTTGTTCTTCCTTCCCTTAAGAGAATAGGCATGCATTTTAAGTCCCTTTTAAACTGAAATATCATATCTACTCCACCTTCATACACTAATGGGAATTTTAGTTGGTAAAAGGTCATATCTGTGTACACTGTTAGAAATTCTTGCAAAGGAAAAATGACTAAAATATTCATAAGGTCATAATAACAAAACACTACTGCTACTTCTCCAGTTAGAAATCAATTGAGCCAATGGTAAACCTGACTCTTTGTTTCTCACCAGTATCCTTCCTATGGTTACGAACCCATGGGTGGATGGCTGCACCACCAAATCATCCCTGTGCTGTCTCAACAGCATCCCCCGAGTCACACCCTTCAGCCTCATCACCACCTCCCAGTGGTGCCAGCTCAACAGCCCGTGGCCCCCCAGCAACCAATGATGCCAGTTCCTGGCCACCACTCCATGACTCCAACCCAACACCATCAGCCAAACATCCCTCCATCCGCCCAGCAGCCCTTCCAGCAGCCCTTCCAGCCCCAGGCCATTCCACCCCAGTCTCATCAGCCCATGCAGCCCCAGTCACCTCTGCATCCCATGCAGCCCCTGGCACCACAGCCACCTCTGCCTCCACTGTTCTCCATGCAGCCCCTGTCCCCCATTCTTCCTGAGCTGCCTCTGGAAGCTTGGCCAGCGACAGACAAGACCAAGCGGGAAGAAGTGGTGAGTATACCTTGAAACCAGCAAAAGGGAAATCCTTGGAAAGTGACTTAACAGAATTGGCCCCAGAATTCTAAGTTTCAAAATGAATCAGGCTGAGTTGCAGAAACCATAGATCTTTGCTTTTCTTAGTCCTAGCATACATTGTATTTGTTTTGTTTTTACAAATGAATTTGTTGACATGGCTTCATAATTAACACCCTGGGTCTTATGGTATATTTAAATTCTAATTAAAGAATTCTTACCAGTATATGTATTACTGAAAATCACCCATTTTAAGAGTAAGAGAACAGGTGAATACCATTTTACACACACACACACAAACACACACACACACACACACACTCACACACACACACACAAATACATCAGAGACTTGAGTAGTTGAATAGGTTAAAACTGCAGGAAAAATATAAAAGGAATAGATTTTTGAGAGCAAGGAGGACAGATATTGAGCAAGCTTAAAGAGGTAGATGGAAACTATCTTTTCAAGACATAAAGGGAGACTGCCTGTCTAAAGTGATCATTCAACTTGGAAGTGGCTATTAGCAATGCTGTTAGATTTCTCTTCAGTACTAGAACTCCACAGAAATAAGCATTTGACAAGAGTTTCTCAGAATTTAGCATTAAGTATTCCTATGTTACAGAAAGCTCTTATTAAACAAATGAAAGAATAGGTAATAAAATGATCCTTATGCACAAACACATAAGTAACATATATGAAATCATTTAATTATACTATACACATGCACTCAAATGTGATTCCAATTTATAGATGCCATTAATGACTTGCTACTCAGAATCAAAAAGAAGTGAGGAAGACATGCTCTAGCTTGGGAGCCAGGACATCTAGATTTTTAGCCCTAGCTTTTCCCTCAAAAGAGAGGGAGGGAGGGAGGGAGGGAGAGAGGGAGGGAGGGAGAGAGAGAGAGAGAGAGAGAGAGAGAGAGAGAGAGAGAGAGAGGATAAGATACCATGTTCCTTCCACTTTGAAGGTGCTTTCCCTCTTTAAGATGGGAAAGGAAAAGAAAAGCAGATAACTTCTAACACTAAGAATTAATGCCACCATTTCCTTATATACTGTCATGAATGTCTTCCCAAATGTAAGCCTGTTTATGGAAATGAGGCAGAACTTTTGAGAATTGACTGGAATTGAATAATTTCGTAGCTAGTACTGATAATACTAAACTAAGGTACATGCTCTCTGCAGGCAAATTGGGTTTATTTGTGTCTTTACTAATGATTAACACTGTAGATTTGATCATGGGTTTTATTTTGCCAAAGCTCTTTGTGGAAACGTGACTTCATGTAGGTAGTTTGTCCACTTTAACCTGAGCATCCTCCTGTTCAAAATTAGAGTAAAATTATTGATGATTGCCTAGAGTTGCCTTATGGAAAATAAATTAATGGCATTATTGCAGGCAACCCTTGATGCAAGGTGGCAGCTACTAATATATTATTAAATATGTCTTAGTGTTTTCAGCCTAGGGAACTTCTATTTAATGGCAAGAAACTTCAGAAATTACAGAATCACAGTCAATGGTTGTACATTGTTTTGAAAAAACTGAAGCCATAACTTATTATTGTAAATGGTATTCACTAGGAATGTTTGTAAATTATGTTAATTGTTCCTTTTGCTATATTTTTTCAGGATTAAAAAATTCAGAAAATGAGAGAACCGAAGTGGATACTTTGGTTGTTTTTAGGAATAACTCAAGAACACAATGATTTGTGCCTACAATCACTTAGTAAATTCTGTAACTAAAAATAAGTATCATTAGCAGATAATAAAATGTTTTAAAAATCATTCATGTCTTTGTGTTGAATTAAATTTAAAATTTCTTATCACTTGAGAGAAGAACTTATAAGTGAATATTTGTGACTAATATAGGGACTGGTCATTTGCTCCTACAAATTGACCATTTAGCAGGCAAATCATGACTCTATGTCTTCTTAGAGAATCTTTATATTAGCTCAAATATTTTCTTAAAATAGAAATTTGTACATCATTAGCAATAGCTGAGAAATTTAAAAGAAATTGTTAAGCATGGCTAGACACTGAACCTGAACCAAATGAAGGCAAGTTTAGAAGAAATATTCTTTACATTGAAAAAGATAAACTTTAAGGAATATTTATGTTCTAAATCAAATTAAGATTTGGAACTCTAGCTTTATTCTTCACACCACATCATTAATCAAAATCTGGTCTTTTGATCTCATTCCACAGAAAAATATTTTGAGTGAAATTGTGTGATATATATGGTAATTCACTGAATTTGAAACTATTAAAAATAATTATTTTTCCTAAGAAAATTAATAATGGAGCCTCAAAACAGAGAATTGCAGTGATTTTATACACAAGTCATTTCTTTCACTTCATAATCTTTAAGTTGATGAAGTCTACCACATGGTCTTCAAAACGTTAACAGATGCGTAAAATGGACTCAAAACAAGTTTTCTTTCCCACTCATATTTATATTTGAATCATTTTTCCTCTTACACCCACACAAAATTGTAAACAGTCCTTGCAGGATTTATATTACACAGCACCCACAGTAACTTTATTCCGGTACCTTCATGATTAAGGTTCCTCTTAATCATTTTCTGGAATGAATAAACATAGCTTTTCTGAGAAGGTATAAATATGCAAACAACTGAGTTAACTTTAAAGAACTAAAATGCAATAGGAGAGGTAAGAACGCATGTAATCAATTACCATAGGCCACTTTCAGCTGAGTACATATCTCTCAAGCACTCACTAAACTAGGTATTACTGTCTGAGACAGGGAAAACAGTAACTCCCTATCCTTAGGGTTCTAGAATCCACCAAAGGGATGCAGTAACTTATCCATCAATAGTAAAGGATGTTCAAGTGGCATTAATCCTATGGCATGAGTAAAGTAAAAATTCTATGCATATAGCAATCACTATTAGTAGCTGCTCATCGGCTTGCTCACAACTCATTCTCCACTGGTAGAGCTGGAACTGATTCCAGCACGTGGCCTTTCACCTACTTGGGATAGAGATGTGTCCTCTCTACTACCCAGGAAGTGGAGGCCCATTCATCCACACTAACTTTGCCATCACTTTCCATTCTTCTTTTCTGTTATAAGTTGAGGGATAGGTTGTGGTGGATCATGAATATAGAATGAGGGCAAAGGACAAGTTTCCTGGGAGAGAAAAAAAATCTTAGGGATTAGTTTTTTCTTTTCTTAAAGGATGTATGGATACACTCTAGAGAGCAACTGATGTTCTTTTGATCATTTGTTTGAAGCTGTGATTCATGGAGCTCTGTGTGCTATCTTGTGATCAAAAGTTGAAAGTAGAGAAAGAAAACCTCCCGGGAATCTTGGTGGAATCATTGTGTCCTGAAATTCCCCATCCCTGGGACAACTTACAGCTACATGCTTTCCTATTTCGATGAGAAGCAGGAGCTGTGGAACTTAAACAGAATTACCACTTTTGTAGCCCTGTGGCATAATTTGACTCTAACTCTTCATGACTATCTCTAAAAGATGAGGGTACTGGTACTTGCCTCGGATCATGGACAACTTACAGAATGTGCTGGATTCTTAGTAACCTAATGCTCGACTTAGGAGCACTGCACTTGTGTTTAGCTGCTTTCTTTCGTAGAACTCACACTCTCAGGCTATCAATACTGACAGGACTGCATTAGTGAGTATATATTTCATACCGCACTAGTGAGTTTAGTATTTAGTTCATATGAAACTAAATTAAATCAACTGCATTCTAATGTCTCTTTCTCTTAAGGCATTTTCTCCTATGAAGTGGTACCAGGGCACGGCAAGGCATCCGGTATGTAGACACTTTGCTTTTTATTACTTTAAGTTAACAAGCATGCATTTCAAATCTCCTTATTAATTCAAACATTTCTATTTCAATGTTAAAACTGTTTAAATTCTGTTGGAGGTGATCATGGAGTTCACAGTCATACTATAATATCTATGTGGCAAACCTGTAAAATTGAGGGTTTACAATAACTTTTGATATTAATGAACATCCATCTTTAATAAATGCCTAAACCTTTGTTCACATGAACCTCGTAAACTTTACTTTTGGGTCTTTATACTCTTTATAATATTAGGTTTGTACCATACTGAAGAGTTCAACTTCTATAAATAATGATTCTGGGGCTGGGGATTTAGCTCAGTGGTAGAGCGCTTACCTAGGAAGCGCAAGGCCCTGGGTTCGGTCCCCAGCTCCGAAAAAAAAAAAAAGAAAAAAAATAATGATTCTAACTGGTAGAAATGTGCATTGTTCACATATTAGAAAATAAAATGGAAGATATAACCTAATAATCTAATTTCAACTGATATCTCTATAAATATCCACCTTATTAGCAAATATTGAGGATGGATAGTTTTTAAAAATCTGGAAGTAACTATCTTTTATCAAAGACAATAATGGTTGCCACACTACTATACTCAAAATGTAGATACATACGATCACAATGCAATAGAATGTTTAAACTAGAGCTATATATTAAGTGGTAATTAGATTTTATACCAATGATGTTTAACACACTAGTCATGTGTGGGCATTTATATTTAAATGAACTAAAAAGGAATAAAATTTAAAACGTAGTTTCTTGGCTATAGCTGCTATATTCTAAGTGCTCAGGACCCATACTAGGCAAATGAGTACCATTTGGGACAACATTGCTAATAGAACTGAGAGTTTTGTCACTGTTTCTCTATGTACTACTTTCTGAGGCAGACAAAGCAAATTTATTAATTCCAAGAGTTGAAAGCAAATATGACACAAAACAGATTGACTGGTTAAATGTGAAAACTTTCAGTTCTCCATAAGAAGTTATTTCCTAAGCATGTCAGTAATCATTATCTTGAAAGAGGATTTTTACAAGAACTAGAGTATTCTTTTCCTTCCTTGTCAAAGCATGTACACTAAGATGGTTTCTCCTCTAGTTCCCTTCCAATAAGGCCAATCTGGAATTGAAATAAATTCATTTCACTGATTATAATAGAGTTGTTTAGCACCAAACGAGTTGTAATTCAGACTTTGAACCAGCCACATCTGGACCGGAGGTAGTTTAGGTCTGGCCTTCATCTGCAGCTTCACTGGCAAAAGGTGAAAATTTAAGCTGAGTAAATAAACTGAAACCAACACATTTATTTTGCTGAATTCTGACAGAGATTTATTGGCTATAACTGCTAGAAAATTTTGCATTCTCTTTTGTTCATGGTTCAAAAATTACAGTGTACTGAGGGAACATACATGTTTGCACATACATATGCCCATTGGGTTCACCTATAGAAAAAAGCACATGTGTGGAGACATGTAGCATTTGAGTAACATGACATTTTAAATAAGCCTTTTCCTCATTGCAACCACTTAGAGAATATATGGTGATGACATGAGCTTTTACTTACAAGGCATATTACAGTTTATCTAATAAAATTTCAGGAAATAAATCAAGTTGCTCATTTTTCCCCATGAAACATGTTTATACCTACTTTTGTAATTCCATACAAAAATGTATCTTCAGGTTTTCCCTCAGAAATCTGATCTTTGCCCCTGGGTAGTACACTAAAGAAGGAAATACCAATTCTGAATGTCAACACCAAACTTTAAATGTTATGTAAAATATTAAATAATTTTGTTGATTGTAAGAATAATATGATGTTCTACTTATCTTTACAGCTTAACATGGAAACCACAACAGAAAAATGATTCAACCACTCTCCTACCCTTGCAGAACACAATGGCATGTAGTAGTATTCAATATTGCTTTAATAAAAATCTCACTGGCTTACATTTGTTGTGAAGTTCTTGTTATTTGTCATTTTTCCTTTGGGGGGATTTGGTTTCTAACACATCTCTGTTTAAAAAAAAAATCTGTAACCTTATCAGTAGGGGTTATTGGCTGAAATTTAGTTATTCAAATATGCTTGCTGTGAAGAGTCCACAAGACTTCTCTCAAGTGCAAAGCACCTGACACTTATAAAAGATAAATAATAATTGAGGCTTCTGGGAGAGAAAGGGTGGAAGGTACATAATATTTGCCTCCTTTATTTACAAAATGAAAATTAGTAAACCACTCCTACAAATATCGCTGTCCTTTAATGGAAAAGTAAATGGAATGGGGGAATGAAAAGAGAGGGAGAAAAAGAAGAAAATAGTGTGGGGTTAAGTATTTTATCTTTTTCTTATGAGTTAAAAATATCTCAAATAGCATCAAATTACCTCAATGCCATGAAAGATCCATAATTCTGTATTTGGGCATGGAATGTGAGTGTGCTGGGGCTATTCAACTGTCCATCCAAGTTCAAAGATGGGTTCCAGTGTTGTGACTTTACAAGCAGAGCTTCTGGCTTTCAATTATGAACACAGCTGTGGAAAGTTGGACAAATCTCTTGTCCCTGTGTCTCAATTTCTTCACCTATAAAATGTACTGACATCTTTATTTGAGTCTTTTTTGGGGGAGGGGATAGATTCTTTTCCCATATAATACATTCTGAACACAGTTTCCCCTCATGTTTCCACTTCTCCTAACTCATGCAACCTCCCCTCTCCCACAGATCTCCTTCCCCTCTGTTTCCCTTTAGAAAAGAGTAGGCCTTCAAGATGCAACAAATAAACGTGAAAAAATAAGATATAAGACAAGGTGAAAGCCCTCATATTGATACTAGACAAGGCAATCCAATTGAGGAAAGGAATCCTAAGAGCAGGCAAAAGAGTCAGCCGCATAAACCCTCCTCTCACTATTAGTGGAGTCTTATAAAACCAGAAAGCTAACAGCCAGAATGGCCATTAAATTCAATCCCTGCTGAATGCAATTATTTATGTGTGTGTGTGTGTGTGTGTGTGTGTGTGTGTGTATGTGTGTGTGTGTGTGTGTGTATAGCACGTGTATGTCATGTATATGGATGTTCAAATGTTTGCACATTTATGTAAATGTGTGTATTCATGCATCTGCAGCCAGAAGTTGATGTTTCACCTACTGCATTCCACATTATCATTATTATTTTTTGAGACAAGTTTCCTCAGTAAATTAGAAGCTCACTAATTCTTTTTTTTTTTTGAGTCCCTTCTGTTTTTCACTCTAAAGCCAGAGCTATATGGCCAAAACTGCTGATCTCTGATGCTTGAAGTAGCTGAACACCCCATGTGCCCCCAACTTATTCTATTACCAGTTTTCTGTTCTCTCTCTCTCTCTCTCTCTCTCTCTCTCTGCCTAACCATGACTTTCCTGGAACTTACTCTGTAGATTGACTTTGAATTCAGAGATTTACATGGCTCTGCTCCTGGAATTAAAAGCATGTACCACCATACCTGGATTTTGAAGCTCACTAATTCTTAAAGGCTAACTGGCCAGAAATTTTCAGTGATCCACCTATTCAGTGATCCACCTATTCAGGACTAGAGATTCCAGATGCATACTACCATACCCTTTTTAATGTGGGTGTCGGGTATCTGAATTAAAATTCTAATGTTGCCTAGCAAAAACTTTACCAACTGAGCCATCTCCACAGACCCCGCATACAGTTTTGATATTTGCAAAAGGGCTCTTCTATATATCTCAAAGAAAGTTTAGAGTTGGAAGTAGAATTGACTCAATGTTTTTTTTTTTTATCACATAAAAAAGTTTTCCATGCCAAAGGCTCCAATGTGGTGCATGTTTAGTATTTATCAATCGGTAACTCCTGACATTGTTATCTAACACATTTTTATTATTAATTTAATATTTTTTATTTTACACTCCAGATTTTGCTCCCCTTGATGACCACTGTTTCACATTCCATGCCTCCTTCTGGTGACCCCTGTCACCAGGAGGATGTCCCCATCCCACCCACCCCACCCACCCCACCCACCCCACAAGACCTCTAAACACTCTGGGGTCTCCGGTCTTTTGAGGGTTGGGTGCATCTTCTTGGACCCTGTAGTCCTTTGCTGTGTATGTGTTGGGGGCCTCATATCAGCTGGTGTATACTGTCTGTTTCTGTGTATGGTGAATACTGTGACCTTGAATGATCTCCACCAAATCAGATTTTCCAAATGCTGTTCTTGTTTACCTCCAATACCAACCTCACTCTCCATTCCCCAACCTAGGGAATGGTATAAATTCACCATGTGTACATAGTGATCAATATCTGAGTATTTTTCTATGTGTACCCCAAGAGGCTTAACATCGAATGGAGAAACCATGGTATTTGTTTGATGCAGATGTATTCACAACACATCTTGGGAAAGGTCTCTGCTGAGAATTAAAGCTCCCGTGGGTGAGAGGGCTGATGCACAAGGATGGATGCTCTCCTGATACATGGTACATGGAGGCAAGCAGAGAGGGTGTGCACGTCATTTTGAGGAGTATCTTGAGTCATAGATAAGCCCCCTGTCTTTCTGGATTCCAGTGCATTGATTGAAAACAAGTACAAGGCCATTTCTCAACGGAAATAAAAGGAATGATCTTTCATTGGTTAGTTCTGAGAACACTACAGCATGACTTTTTGCAAACATATCCTTGCCACTTTTCAGACTTCCTTCTGCAGTCCTGTGCAACACATACTTAAAGGCTTTTTAAATTATTCTGTGAAATGCACCAGGATATGCATGATGAAAATACCATTGAAATATCCCTAGCATGACTGTGAATCAGAACTATTGGCATACATATTCTCTCTACTTGAAATTTAAGTGCTCAGATAGAAATGTATGAAAAATGTTCAAGTATCTAATGAGCGCACACACTTGGAGAGAGAGAGAGAGAGAGAGAGAGAGAGAGAGAGAGAGAGAGAGAGAGAGAGAGAGAGACAGACAGACAGACAGACAGACAGAGAGACAGACAGAAGTTCTGACTCTGTTTCCTGCTTTGCAGCCTCCTCAAATGTTAGCTACTGAGGCAATGGTCCAAACTGGCTCCTTCCACAGGGTTCTGACTGAGGAAGGAAAGGAGGAAATGTTTGCAAATTTGCACAGCTGCATGCAATAGCAAACTCAGGCTCTACAGGTTTACACAAATCTCATTTTCTGCCTGTGACGAGGAACTTGGCCTCAACCTGGTTTCCACCAATGACTTTTTACATCCCAAAATAGGTACAACAGAAAACTTCAAAACCTATTTCCTTTTTCCCCTTAAGACAGCACTCGGCTTTCAAATACTTATAAAATATTGCTACTAAAGGGGGCAGTTTCAGTCCACAGGATTTACAGAGGTGGGTGAAGAATAAAACCGTTTTTCTGCCTTTGTGGCTCATTCAGATAGAAAACAAATATTTCTAATGAAGAATAACCAGAAAGCAGGAAGCCAAATTCACAAGGTGAGTCAAATGATGACTGCTATTATCAGTAATCAGAAACAGAATAGAAAACATTCCCTGGAAAATGGGGTCATTCAACAAACTGCAAATGATGTCAGACTTGTAAGAGCAGCAAATTTTAATCAGAAACAACTTGTAATTTAATGACCTGTTTACATACGTAAAGTATACATATATTATACTGGTCTGTGCACATGCTAAAAGAAAAGAAATTATATGGGAATGAATTGAATTGAAATGTTCATATTGTTTGATATCATACATAACTGATCCTTAGAAAAGCTTGTTATTTTTACCATGATGGTGTTTAAAAATTTCAAACAAACTAATATTTGCTATTACTTCAGGGGTCATAAAAACATTTACACACACACACGTGTGTGCGTGTGTGATAACAGCAAGAATCTTTAGCTTATTGAACATTTTGGTAATGTTCTAAACTATCTAAGAAAATATTACTGGTTTGATTTCCTCTGAAGTCAGAAAACATGCGTATGAAAATGAGAAATAGTAAGGTATGTTCCAAAGGCTGCCTCTATCTATATACACAATGTTTTCAGCTTCTCTTCATGAAGTGGCCCCAAGGAAGGCAACAGGCCATATTTTATGGCTTGCCATCATAATATAGTGAAAGCTCGTGATTTACAAAATCAGCAGCACGTGTGGCAACACTTTCTCTTGTTACCTACTGTCATCATTATACAGTACTCAAACACTGAAACTCAAAACGTCTCAGCAGCCATGATTCTTAATGTCACTTCTGTTATGGACTATTCAGGTGACACTGCCAAATCTGATCACGAGGACTCTGTTTCCTTATTTGTGACTGAAAAATATTAAAACTAGAAGAACATGGGGGCATCTACAACACAATGAAGCCCTATGTATTGGAAAGTCAAATATGGACAAGTTCCAAATGCTGAAGAAATAACTCAGAAGAGAGATGGAGAATCCTTCTTAAGATTTGTTTATATTTTTTAACAAAAATACGAATGGTTTTGGCAATGACATTCCATTTCAGTTAGCCTTGCCTAAAAGCCCCAGACCTTAGTTTAGAGCAACAGTTCTCAACCTGTGGGTGGTGACCCCTTGGTTGGGGGAGGGTCAAATGATCCTTTCAGAGGACTCACATATCAGATATCCTGAATATCATATATCTACATTATGATTTATAACAGTAACAAAATTACCATTATGAAATAGCGACCAAAATAATTTTGTTTGTGGGTCACCAGGATGTGAGGAACTGTATTAAAGGGTTGCAGCATTAGAAACGTTGAATTCCACCGTTTAGAGCAACAGAGAGAGAGAAATTTTAACGGTCTTCAAAATCTTCCTAACCTAGACCTTAAAGGAGATGCAGACTCTGGATGGAGTGAACTAAATGACGATAACCCTTCCAGTATAATTGCATCTCTCGTTTTCTACTGTGCCCCCTTCCATCTATGGGCTCCTTACTTCGTGAAGACTCCCATATCATGCTGGCTCTGGCCTCACTCTGCTTTTCACAAAAGGTAAAACACAAAGCCTCTGAAACACATGACACATCTTCTTACCTCTTTAGGGCCTTTACATCCCAGCAGCAAAAGCAGCTCCAGACAGATCTGACCCCCCATACTCTTCACACAGAGCTCCTGTCCAGTGTGGGGCAGAGAAGGAAACAGGAAGCAAGGGTACTGCTCAGTGCTAAAGGAGCCAGCCAGCCAGTCTCCCCAGCTGGAATGCATGGCAAGAGGCCCTGGGAGGGAGAAGGCCTGGGGTCACTGTGATCCTCTGAGTCAGAAACCCTGGGGATCTCTCTGCTTTGAAAGGCCTTCCTAGGCATAAGAAGCCAAGAGATCCACAGTGCTCTCCTAGGAAAGAACATCTAAAAGTTGCAATCTTGAGACAAGTGATTCTATAAACATATGGTCATTTAGAGGAGACCCTAGAAATGTAATACGAATGTTGGACAATGAGCAAACCATTTAGATGAAATGCTTGCACACATACATGATAAGGGATTCCCTTTCAGAACACATAAAATCACTCTTCCAACTCAAATGAGAAAAAGTAAAAGAGTTCAAGGAAAATCGGAGAAGGCTCTAAACTGGCCTTCCTCTGAAGAAAATGCACGAGTAGCCACTAAGCTCAGGGAAAGGTGTTCAGCATCAGGAGCTACCAAGATATGCAAATCAAAATCATGAGAGATAACCCCCCCCCACACACACACACACTGAAATTATTTGCAAAAGGATTGGTGAGGATGTGACACCCTTAGACTGTACTGCTAGTTGGATAGTGAAATGCTTTAGAGAATAGTTTGGTGGCTTCTAAAAATGTTAGGCAGAGTTTTATGACTCAACAGTTCAGCTCTAGGCTATGAAGTCAACAGAACTGAGGATGTTGATTTGTGTCAAAATGAGTATGTGCATGAACATTGGAGCAGCATCATGCGTAACAGCCCTACAGGGAAACAATCCAAACTTTCATCAACCAAGTTATTAATAGAAAAATTGTGGCATGGATTATACATATGTATGTATATGATATATGTATATATAATGAAGTATCACTAGGCCATTATGGGAAAGGAAGGCTGACACAGGCTACAGTGTAGACCAGCCTTGACAACATAAATGTCGATTGAAAGGTGTCAGGCCCTAAAGACCAGATTGTGTGATTCTATTTCCTAGAAATTTTCAAAACAGGCACATTTATAATGACAGGTCAATCAATGGATGCTAGGGATTCAGGGAATGGGCAGAATACAGTGATGCTGGACAGATGCAGCTTTCTTTTAGGAGTGATGAAATTGCTCTACAACAGCCTGTGGTAGTGGTTCTCTGGATATAACAGTGAGTTATTCAGTTTAAGTGGGTAAGTTGTATGGTAAGTCAATTTTATTTTGATAAAGATGCTTCATTTAAATAAAAAAGAATAAAATACTGGTTCTTATTCCCTCACAACAACCCTAGCCTAATGGCGTGAGGCTATTCAAAAGTTCCCATTGCTCCTGCAAATTCAAGGACCACAATGAAAGTCAGCTTCGATTTAATAATGGAACTACAACGTCTCATCCTAGAAGTAGGAATTGGCGGCCTTCTTCTTGGCCACTGAGACTAAGGATTCTGTTTCAGCTCCAGAGTTCATCCCTGCCCCTCTCTGATGCCTCCAACTCTGTACAACAGCTCCCATCTCTGCATGCTCAGAGCTTCGCCCTTTAGAACATATAGTTGTTCGTGAATTTCTTTTAATCTGTTGGTTCAATGCCATTTAGTTCCAGGGGAGCAGCTCAGAGTATTCTTCCTATTTGAAATTGAGCAATTTATTGTTTTGTTTTACATTTTATTTACTTATTAGCAAGGAAAGAATCTACTCTTTAAAAATTGCTTAAATTGATTTTGTATATGTGTTTTTATACATGTGTGCTGGTGTGGGCATGTGTGTGTGTACATGTGTGTGGGGAGAGAGAGAGAGAGAGAGAGAGAGAGAGAGAGAGAGAGAGAGAGAGAGAGAGAGAGAGAGATTGTTGTTTAGGTAAGAGGGCATCTTGTAGATGTCAGTTTTTTCATTGTACTACATATATCACTTAGTTCACACTCAATCATCAGACTTGGCAGCAAGCACCATTTTTTTCTGAGCCATCGCACCAACCCCAAGAATCTACTCTTTCAAGCATTTTTTAAAGTTAGAGCATTACCTCCAGGAGCCAGTGTGTATGTTCCCAATTATAAATAGAAAAGAAACTAGCAAGAGGTGACAATGAGGAGAGCAGTCACGGAATTCAGAAAAACCCTGACATCCTTATGTAAGTCTATCATTCACTAGAACTGCAATTGAGCTTATGTCACAATTATTAAACTTGAATTAATTTCCATTATATTTATTAGTATTACTTGTTTGCCTTCTATTCTTTATCTCCCCAAGTGATTCTTGGGCATACAGGATCACTGCTTATAAATATGAGTTTATTAGTATTACCTTGTCCATTCTAACTTGCTGTTCAGATTTTAAAACAGTGTCTTCTGCCAATGGAGCTATCACTCCAAGAAAGTAGTTTCCTAGTCACTTCACTTAACTATAAGGCATGGCTTCTGGAATTTATTACATTTGTGCAATAGCACAAATATGTTACTTTTACCTATTCTGGATTAGTCTTGAATGTTTCCACCATAAAGGCCCTTGATATTATCTCTCTTTTGAAAGATGATTTCATTGCCCTATAAAAGATATTGTTGGATGGGAAAAGTAAGCTTTTCCTTAAGGAAGGCTATAAAAGAGTGTTTCCAAAACAGTCCCTCTGTGTCCATGTTCTTACTGAAGCAAACATACAGGCTTCTCAAGCAAACTAAAGTGCTATGTAATAGATGCTAAACAACAAAATTTGGAGGCACAAGTTATCTTACTTTTTTACAGAGAAATAGGGGAAAAATCAAAGAATTTAACAATTTTATTCATTGGCATATATTCAGTTACTCTGAAAATTTGGCCAGTACTCGAGTTTTCAAATTTCTATGGAAAATGAGCTGTGTTTGGCAAGCTTCACGAAATATGAGGCTGATAAAAATGTTTCATGCTTTCTCAAGACCTTATGCCACTAACTGTGTGGGATTGGAAAAATATTGTTTAAATGTCCATTTAAACACCGTCAATAAACAATTTTCTTTATCTGTAAGAATTAATGAAATTATGTTTATTTCAAAGCATAACTTGAACTAAGCTCCTTTGAACTTTGATTAGGAGATAGTGTTTCACAGATACCACAGACATGGATCAATCTAGTTCAATAGAGTTCAAGTCAAAGCCAAAAATGTTGAGGAGAGTGCTTTATTTTACATTGTGGAGAATTTTAACTGGAAATTCCATTGATTCTTAGGTTGTTAGGAAGTAGATCATGAACTCCCAAGAAAAGATGAAACCAAAAGAGATAAAATTATTATTGTAACATCCAGAACCATTATATAAAAGAACATGATGATGAATTCCACTGCAAAGTTCATGACTCTCAAATATTATCACCTCTAAGTCAATCATCTCTTATTTTAAAAAATGGAATTGTTTATCCTATTGCCTTCTTGACCCTCCCACCTGGTATGTTAGGTCATATCAAACTCCTCACTTTGCTTTCTGGCAAATTTCTTTATAGCCCATCTTCCCACATCTTGAGAAGTGTTGATTGTTGGATAAAGCATTTATCACTAATCCTGGCTTGGGATATCTTCTCAAGAACGGTTACAGTTGTTGATGGTAATGACTAATACTGAAGATAAAGTGATGATGATCTTTTCTGAGTTTGTCCGGCCAGAAACTAACTAGTACTTCCTTATTCTAATTCCCCCTCGACTCAGACAGGGTATCCCCCCAGATATCCCTCTTTCCTGGGGCATCAAGTCTCTACAGGATTAGGCACATCCTCTCCTACTGTGGCCAGATGAGGAAGCACCTCTGCTACAAATGGGCCAGGGGCCTCCGACCAACCCCTGTATGCTCTTTGGTTGGTGGCTCAGTCTCTGGGAGCTTCCAGGGATTGAGGCTAATTGACACTGTTGGTCTCCCTATGGGGTTGCCGTCCCCTTTAGTTCTTCCAATCCTTCCCCTAACCCTTCCATAGGGGTCTCTGACCTCTGACTAATGCTTGGCTGTGAGTGTCTGCATCACTCAGTCAGGTTCTGGTAGAGCCTCTCAGAAGACACTCACGTTAGGCTACTCTCTGCTAGCATGATGTAGCATCAGTAATAACATCAGCAATACTGTCAGGTGTGTGCACATGGGCTAGATCCCAAGTTGGGCTGATCACTGGTTGGCCTCCTTCAGTCTCTGCTCCATTTTTGTCACTGAATTTCTTTCAGGCAACAACAACTTTGGGTCAAAATTTTTGAAGGTGGATTGGTGTCCATAGCCCTCCAATGGGGGTCCTGTCTAACTACTGGAGGTGTTCTCTTCAATTTCCATATATCCACTGTTGGGCATTTCAGCTAAGGTCACCCACATTGAGTCCTGGGAGACTCTCACATCTTAGGTTTCTGGGACTTTCTAGAGATTTCCCCAACCCCTGGCAGCTGCATATTTCCATTTATTCTCTGGCCCTCTGGTCTTCTCTCTGGTGTCCCCTCTCCCCATATCTGATCCTGCCCCTCCCCTCATTTTCCCTCCCCTTCCCCTCTCCCACACAGGTCCCTCCCACCCACTGACTCCCAAGATCATTCTGTTCCCTCTTCTAAGTGGGATTTAAACATCCTCACTTGGGCCAGTCTTCTCATTTAACTTCTTAGAGTCTATGGGATATATCATGGGTATTCTGTACTTTTTGGCTAATATCCACTTAGCAGTGAGTACATATCATTCTTGTCTTTTTGGGTCTGGGTTACCTCACTGAGGATGATATTTTCTAGTTCTACCCACTTGCCTGCAAAATTCATGATGTCCTTGTTTTTAATAGCTGAATAGTATTCCATTGTGTAAATGAACCACACTTTCTGTATCCATTCTTTAAAGCACTTAGTTAGTTAGGGCCAAGGCGAGTTCTGGCCTGCTTAGATATTTCCTCTTTCCCTGTTTCCTATGCCTGAGCTGCCTTTCCATGACATTTTTCCATGTCTGGTTTCTCCTTCATTACATCTCTGCTTGAATCTCATTGACTCAACAAACATTCCCTGACCTTCCCAATCTGAAGTCAATGCTTCCAGACTTTTCTTTCTGTGTTCTTTTTGTTTGTTTCTGTTCATTTATTCGACAGTCCTTATGTGTGTTTGTTGTTGTTGTTTTATTTTTATTAGAAATATTTCTTTACTTACATTTCAAATGGTATTCCCTTTCCCGGTTTCCTGTCCATAAACTCCCATCCCAACCCACTCCCCTATATGGGTGTTTCCCCCATCCACCCCTCTTACTGCCCCCCTGACATTCCCCTGCACTGGGGGCCCATGCTTGGCAGGACCAAGGGCTTCCCCTTCCACTGGTGTCCCAGGACTTTTCAATCTCAACCTTTTTTTCATTTCTTACTAGTACTTATCTCAAATTATAATTGCTTTTTATGATTGTACATTTACTTACTGCATCCCCATTGGCTTGAAAACTTTACAATAAAAAATATTCTCACTTCACTGTACTTCTACTCTGTGACATTCTGCTTTATAAAGAGTTGATGATGAGAATTTTGAAAAATAACTCAATGAGCAGAAGGATATTTTGGTGATGGAAAAATATCTACATAGACTCAAGGTTCTCCAAAGGTGGAGAAAGGTTGGACATAACCAACTGAGTAAAGGTCTACAGCCCTAAGCCAAGCACTTACGTTAGAAATCAATACTTTGTATCTCCAAAAATTTATACAATCTTGGTTTTAAGATGACTCAGCAACAAGTAATTAATAGGATTCTAGATTGGTCATGGTTTTTTAAGTAGGCATTGTGTGTGTGTGTGTGTGTGTGTGTGTGTGTGTGTGTGTGTTTGTGGGTGTGTATGTGTGTGTGCAGGAATACTGGCTAATAGAACAGAATGTACATTGTTATATTCCAGAAATATGCTATTTTGAAAATACTAATAACAGTGAAATTGATATATATAGCTATATTTACACACTATATATTATGATTTTAAATATGGAGATTTACATTAACATTAATTAAAAATGAAGACAGGGAGTATCTTTCCAGCGTGATGAAAAAGACAATGTTTTGTGTTTGCTTTCTCTTTTAGGGAAGTAACTCACATTCCAGAATATGAAATTTGAGCTTAAGTTAAAAAATAAGAAAACAAATAGTCATCTTTTTGATAGTCAAGAAAGTATCTCTTACATGTTCTTGTCCAAAGAGTATAGTGATCTCATGAGAACTTGCTGTTTCTCTTTTTCTATATGTTCCTTTATCCTCCCCAACACCTGCAGAACTTTCATCTGGAGCCACTTACACAAGCTTGAGAACTGTCGTTTTTGGTGATGTTCCTGCCTTCAAGTAACTTCCATAATTGTTCAGCACTTGGCAGGTCAATCATGTCCCTAAGTAGAACATTGCAGCCTTTCTATGGCCTGAACTCAAATCACCGTTCAAACTCTATTTAGTGTTCTTCCTCCAGGAAATGCTACATTCCAGCCAAATGGAATTTCCACATTCTGTAGATTCTTGTGTTTTCCTTCCTTTCCAACTGTGAAGTTCCTCCACTTTATCTCCCAGCTTTGACATTTCCTCTCTTTATTCCCCCATTTAACATAGAACACCTTGTCTAATATTAGATGTTGAATGCACAATGCCTTATATTCCATTTTACCTACTCAAGAACATATATCTCTCCAGTTGTTGTGTTTTGCACCATCCATATTCTCATTTCAAATGAATTGGTTGTCAGCATTAAGATATGTAATGGAATGCTGCATTATATAACTGCTCTTCAAAAGCTCTTGCTCCCTTTCTCAGAGCCATAACCCCATTTTACTCAGTAAAAATCCTTTAAAAAATTTTAACACACACACACACACACACACACACAATCTTCCCCATACTCTATGTCTACCACCCATTCTCTCTCTCTCTCTCTCTCTCTCTCTCTCTCTCTCTCTCTCTCTCTCTCTCTCCTTTTGCAGTACTGAGCAATTGAAATTTGGGCCTCATGGATAAAGACAAAATCTTTACCACTGAGTCACAACCTCAGCCTCACCACTTACCATTAATAACCTCCATATTGCTAACTCCAAGCCATTTTTCAAGTTGTCACCATCTACTTTCCCTGGAAGCAAGGTAAGGTAACTACATGATTTTTGCAAATCAGAATTCTTCAAAGAATAAAAATGGGTGTTATGAAATTATATTGATTTGTAATTATACATTATCTTGGAGCATATTTGGCCAACTGAGGCACACTTTCACCTACCCACTGGAATAATAGATATTTGCTTACTCCCTTTAAAATATTGCCATCACTTGGTTTTCTGAATCGCCACTTAGTGATACTCATTCTCCTTCTGCTATCATGCCTCCTTCTTGTGCCTGAATGTAGTATAGTGCGAGATTTCTCCATGTCTTTTGATTTTATTTACCTAAGTCCGAGGCAACTCATACCTCCCAGTGTCATTATGTTTCTTATCATATTTTACATGTAATCTGTCAATAAATTTCATTGTGCTGCCTTCAAGGTATATCTACATCTGACCTTTTCTCATCTAGCTCATTTTTTCCTGCCTGGTCCATCCTGATATCTTTCACACCAATTTTTAAAATCAAGGAAAGAATGAATCAATATATGGAGAAGCTCCATAAATTCTTGGTTTAGAAGTTGTCATTTCTTCTATTTGAATATGATTTTCTTAAAAAAATTATCCTGATAAACAATTTGAGTCACCATTTTAATCTATGAAAGTCTTGAGGCAGATAAAACAGAAAATACAGGACCAGAAAGGCTACTCAAAATCCCACAGGAAGAACCTGAAATGCAATCAATGGAGTGTTTATTCTTTGGTGGTTAACAATGCTGTTAATGATACTCGAATTCTCCTTTCTCACTCTTAAAGGAAGTGATATGAGTATAGAATGGTCATTTGTTGGTCGTATTGACAGAGTGTAGAACAGTTACATCCCAGACATTTGGGATCTAAGTAAGCTAATCTTGGAAATATTGCTCGTCTGCCAATAATTAAACCTAAAACCATGGCTTAAGGCCATCAGATATCTCTTGTCACCTGGAGCCCACAGTCCATAGGGAAGTGATGGCTGGTGGTTTCTAGAAAATGTTTCCTTAAACCCAAACAACTGATACAGAATATGACACATTTCTTTCTTTATGCCAGTATTCTTCAGTCTCACTGTTATATGCATGTTAACAGTTTGATGGTTCTTTCTTTTTGGGTGTTATCCAATGCATTGTAGAATGTTTACAGGCATCTGTGTTCGCAGACACCAATACATTTACATCACTATTGGTTGTGGAATGAAAAGTATCTCCAAATATTTCCTAGATACATCATGTTAGAACTCCCCCCCCCAATTCATAATTGCTGACCTGGACATTGACATAGTTTTCTTCAAACTGTCTTACCTTCTCTTGATACTAGCCTAGAGACAATATTTAGAAGAGCATTTGAAGAAGTGAAAAATTCTGGGGTAAGTTACAGGTTTTCAATAACACACAGGTCTAAATTCCTAATTAAAGTAGTTTCATTTATTCTTTCGTTATCAGCTAAGGGCATCCGAGTGATCCAGGGTATACCATCACAACTCAGGATTCGTAAACATTTACTAGCTTAGAAAGAAATAATCAAGGAAGACCATCATAGGGAAAGTTTTATGTGAGAGATGCCAAATAAAGTAGATCATTTTTATTTGATAATTGTTGAGCATCCATGCTTATTTGGGTTTTCAGAATCTTAGAGGCAGACAGAATTGTATGAGGGAAAAAAAAAAAAAGAAGCTAACGCCACTGACTGTTTATCTTCAGAAACAAAGAGGCCTTCAAATGAGTTTCAAGGCTCATGCCTCTGAATATTAGGGAAACTGCCATTATCCACCCCTAAACACTTCCTGAGCATGACAAATTAGCATAATCTTGGGTTAAAATAAAGACAAACATTTCCTTAAAGCTATAAAGCTTAAACAGTCCCTCCTCCTTAAATGGAAATTCTATGTGGTTTAATAGCAATCATCTACTTCCAGCAGGCTCTCTCTCTTCCCAAATGGCAGGCACCACTTAATTATACTACTGTCAAAAATACTGTTTTTACTGTAAAAATTGGTGAAAAGAGAGCCAACCTCACATGTAGACTAGTCAATTCAGAATATAGTGTGAAAATTGAGAAAATAAAAAATTACAATCCATTGCTTTTATTGTCTTTATCATTTCATAGTTCTTAATTTGTACTGTCTTTGGTTATTGTAAGAGCAATGCAAGCAAAATGATCAATATCACAACCAGTGCTAATCTTAGAATCAAATGCCTAGTGAATTTTTTTTAATTTTTAAATTTCCTTCCAAATTATTGACTTATTACTTTATGATTAACTATATCATGCTGTATTTAAATGTGTCTCCCTTATGTATTAGTGATGGCTCACTCATATTCCATATAAATAGTGCTCTATATGAATGGTAAGGTGAAAGTAAACTGTACATGTTTAAAAATGAAAATAAAGCAGGGAGGTCGGCGTGGAGGGGGACACCAACACAATCGTGTTTAAATAACATGAACCAAGCAGTAAGACATAGTTTCAGAATCCTGTATATCTAGTCGTAAAAACGGCCAGACCTACCAACCAAGAGAACAGACACAGAACAGCAGCACTGATTGGGACAAAAGTAAAGGGAGATGAGTCCAGCGCTACTGAGACAAAACTGTCCTGGCAGCAAAATTGATGGCCACACAGTTTAGATCACCTTAATTGGAAGGCAGTCAACAAATGCATCCTAAACCTGTTTATAAGTTCTCCGTTTATCAGTCAGTTTATCTAGCCATTGCTTAGAGAAAATGATAGGTGTTACCTAGCCATACAATAAGTTCAAAATAATTTGCTCCCTGACGAAAATACCGCAATAGCAATTCTAATTATCTATCTAGTTACATACCTATACCTCTATTTGTATTCACACATGCATTTATCCATATAACTGTTCCTAAATATACACCTTTATCTGACCATCCCTTCTTTTACCCACCCTCTTACCTATTCATCTGTTCATCTACTCACTCATGTTGAAGTGGCTCTCAAATAGTAATGTGAATCCAAATCCCCTAGGGGGCTTAAAATCCACAACCTATCCCAGGATTTCCTATTCTATCTGTAGGTACAGGTATAAGCATGTAACCTGCAACTGTATCACTAATTACAATTTTCTACCTTCCATCAGATTGTTTATGCATTATTTATTATGTACCATAGTGTTACATAGTACACAATATCGATATCGTAGCTTTTTGAATTTTCTCCTCTCTAGGATGCACCTAGCTTTGCAGATACTTGAAGTAGCAGAGTGAGGGAAACTCAGGGGTCCCCCACCTGATCAGAGGAGGGAGATGGAGGGAAGAATTGTGGGAGGGAGTGACCAGGAGGGGGCAGTGTGTGTGATATAAAGTGAATAAGTAAAAAAAAAAAATAAAATGCACAACTAAAAATAAATGAGAGAGAAAGTTCTCTTCTCTTAATAATAAAAGCTAAAAAGATGAAAACTTGTAACCATGTATTTTCCATTCAGGACAATACTTAAATTTGGGACCATCTTTTGATTGTAGTTGGTTTCATTGCCATTTGCTTTTAAGTTGATGCGTTTATGTCTTAACCACATTGAGATATATTTTCCAAACACTAACATGAAACAGGGACAGCTCAAAGGCAGCTTCATTTTGAAATTGGCTAGCATTTTGTAAACATGCTTTTGACAGAGCAATTTATGATTCTCTAAACAGCTGTGGGGGTACCACACAGAAAAGCAGATGTTAGTCTTCTAACTTTGCTCTTTAGGGGTCTACAATCATTGTCTACAGCACTGTATTCGCTGCATCACTTCATGTGAATGTTAGTTTTTCTAGATTTCAACCACATTACCCGTATGGAGGACTTAGGCCAGAGAACAAAGCTTTATAGAGACAGCTCTGTGTCTTGTTTTCTCATGTTAGTTTGACAGCACTTGATTTAAAGATTGTGCTGGTTCATATGTGCAGTGTGTAGAAGGAACACTGTTCAACAGATGGCAACCTTAACCTAAATAAAGGAGAGAGAGAGAGAGAGAGAGAGAGAGAGAGAGAGAGAGAGAGAATTTAAAGAATGGGGACTGTACTGTCTCAGTCCTTAGTGAGTTCCAATCAGTGAGAGACAAGACATGAACACAAGGGGATGCTATCAATGTTTTTTTTAAGGAATTTCCTTTTAAATTTTATTTAATTTCTATTAGTTAGAATAGAAACAGCACCACGCAGCTAACAGGTTCAGTAGATGATCGTCATATCTAAGTTTTGCAAATAAGATGGAAAAATGCCTATTGATTGATACAATTGAGGAAATTAAGAGTTGAATAAAATTAATATAAAGTAATTTTAAAAAGTTTTCCTAAATATTGGTTTATCTCCATATTGTGGGCAAATACTTATTTCGGTATTTTTTTTCCTGTATCTTTTTTTTTTTTATTAACTTGAGTATTTCTTATATACATTTCGAGTGTTATTCCCTTTCCCGGTATCCGGGCAAACATCCCCCTCCCCCTCCTCCTTCCTTATGGGTGTTCCCCTCCCGACCCTCCCCCCATTGCCGCCCTCCCCCAACCAGTCTAGTTCATTGGGGGTTCAGTCTTAGCAGGACCCAGGGCTTCTCCTTCCACTGGTGCTCTTACTAGGATATTCATTGCTACCTATGAGGTCAGAGTCCAGGGTCAGTCCATGTATAGTCTTTAGGTAGTGGCTTAGTCCCTGGAAGCTCTGGTTGCTTAGCATTGTTGTACATATGGGGTCTCGAGCCCCTTCAAGATCTTCCAGTTCTTTCTCTGATTCCTTCAACGGGGGTCCTATTCTCAGTTCAGTGGTTTGCTGCTGGCATTCGCCTCTGTATTTGCTGTATTCTGGCTGTGTCTCTCAGGAGCGATCTACATCCGTCTCCTGTCGGCCTGCACTTCTTTGCTTCATCCATCTTGTCTAATTGGGTTGCTGTATATGTATGGGCCACATGTGGGGCAGGCTCTGAATGGGTGTTCCTTCAGTCTCTGTTTTAATCTTTGCCTCTCTCTTCCCTGCCAAGGGTATTCTTGTTCCCCATTTAAAGAAGGAGTGAAGCATTCACATTTTGATCATCCGTCTTGAGTTTCATTTGTTCTAGGCATCTAGGGTAATTCAAGCATTTGGGCTAATAGCCACTTATCAATGAGTGCATACCATGTATGTCTTTCTGTGATTGGGTTAGCTCACTCAGGATGATGTTTTCCAGTTCCAACCATTTGCCTACGAATTTCATAAAAACGTTGTTTTTGATAGCTGAGTAATATTCCATTGTGTAGATGTACCACATTTTCTGTATCCATTCCTCTGTTGAAGGGCATCTGGGTTCTTTCCAGCTTCTGGCTATTATAAATAAGGCTGCAATGAACATAGTGGAGCAGGTGTCTTTTTTATATGTTGGGGCATCTTTTGGGTATATGCCCAAGAGAGGTATAGCTGGATCCTCAGGCAGTTCAATGTCCAATTTTCTGAGGAACCTCCAGACTGATTTCCAGAATGGTTGTACCAGTTTGCAATCCCACCAACAATGGAGGAGTGTTCCTCTTTCTCCACATCCTCGCCAGCATCTGTTGTCCCCTGAGTTTTTGATCATAGCCATTATCACTGGTGTGAGGTGAAATCTCAGGGTTGTTTTGATTTGCATTTCCTTTATGACTAAAGATGTTGAACATTTCTTTAGGTGTTTCTCAGCCATTTGGCATTCCTCAGCTGTGAATTCTTTGTTTAGCTCTGAACCCCATTTTTAATAGGGTTATTTGTTTCCCTGCGGTCTAACTTCTTGAGTTCTTTGTATATTTTGGATATAAGGCCTCTATCTGTTGTAGGATTGGTAAAGATCTTTTCCCAATCTGTTGGTTGCCGTTTTGTCCTAACCACAGTGTTCTTTGCCTTACAGAAGCTTTGCAGTTTTATGAGATCCCATTTGTCGATTCTTGATCTTAGAGCGTAAGCCATTGGTGTTTTGTTTAGAAAATTTTTTCCAGTGCCCATGTGTTCCAGATGCTTCCCTAGTTTTTCTTCTATTAGTTTGAGTGTGTCTGGTTTGATGTGGAGGTCCTTGATCCACTTGGACTTAAGCTTTGTACAGGGTGATAAGCATGGATCGATCTGCATTCTTCTACATGTTGACCTCCAGTTGAACCAGCACCATTTGCTGAAAATGCTATCTTTTTTCCATTTGATGGTTTTGGCTCCTTTGTCAAAAATCAAGTGACCATAGGTGTGTGGGTTCATTTCTGGGTCTTCAATTCTATTCCATTGGTCTATCTGTCTGTCTCTGTACCAATACCATGCAGTTTTTACCACTATTGCTCTGTACTACTGCTTGAGTTCAGGGATAGTGATTCCCCATGAAGTCCTTTTATTGTTGAGGATAGCTTTAGCTATCCTGGGTTTTTTGTTATTCCAGATGAATTTGCAAATTGTTCTGTCTAACTCTTTGAAGAATTGGATTGGTATTTTGATGGGGATTGCATTGAATCTGTAGATTGCTTTTGGTAAAATGGCCATTTTTACTATATTAATCCTGCCAATCCAGGAGCATGGGAGATCTTTCCATCTTCTGAGGTCTTCTTCAATTTCCTTCTTCAGTGTCTTGAAGTTCTTATTGTACAGATCTTTTACTTGCTTTGTTAAAGTCACACCGAGGTACTTTATATTATTTGGGTCTATTATGAAGGGTGTCGTTTCCCTAATTTCTTTCTCGGCTTGTTTCTCTTTTGTATAGAGGAAGGCAACTGATTTATTTGAGTTAATTTTATACCCAGCCACTTTGCTGAAGTTGTTTATCAGCTTTAGTAGTTCTCTGGTGGAACTTTTGGGATCACTTAAATATACTATCATATCATCTGCAAATAGTGATATTTTGACTTCTTCTTTTCCGATCTGTATCCCCTTGACCTCCTTTTGTTGTCTTATTGCTCTGGCTAGAACTTCAAGAACTATATTGAATAAGGAGGGAGAGAGTGGGCAGCCTTGTCTAGTCCCTGATTTTAGTGGGATTGCTTCAAATTTCTCTCCATTTAGTTTAATGTTAGCAACTGGTTTGCTGTATATGGCTTTAACTATGTTCAGGTATGGGCCTTGAATTCCTATTCTTTCCAGGACTTTTATCATGAAGGGGTGTTGAATTTTGTCAAATGCTTTCTCAGCGTCTAATGAAATGATCATGTGGTTTTGTTCTTTCAGTTTGTTTATATAATGGATCACGTTGATGGATTTCCGTATATTAAACCATCCCTGCATGACTGGGATGAAGCCTACTTGGTCATGGTGGATGATTGTTTTGATGTGCTCTTGGATTCGGTTTGCCAGAAGTTTGTTGAGTATTTTTGCGTCGATATTCATAAGGGAAATTGGTCTGAAGTTCTCTTTCTTTGTTGTGTCTTTGTGTGGTTTAGGTATAAGAGTAATTGTGGCTTCGTAGAAGGTATTCGGTAGTGATCCATCTGTTTCAATTTTGTGGAATAGTTTGGATAATATTGGTATGAGGTCTTCTATGAAGGTTTGATAGAATTCTGCACTAAACCCGTCTGGACCTGGGCTCTTTTTGGTTGGGAGACCTTTAATGACTGCTTCTATTTCCTTAGGAGTTATGGGGTTGTTTAACTGGTTTATCTGTTCCTGATTTAACTTCGGTACCTGGTATCTGTCTAGGAAATTTTCCATTTCCTGAAGATTTTCAAGTTTTGTTGAATATAGGTTTTTATAGTAAGATCTGATGATTTTTTGAATTTCCTCTGAATCTGTTGTTATATCTCCCTTTTCATTTCTGATTTTGTTAATTTGGACGCACTCTCTGTGTCCTCTCCTTAGTCTGGCTAAGGGTTTATCTATCTTGTTGATTTTCTCAAAGAACCAACTTTTGGTTCTGTTGATTCTTTCTATGGTCCTTTTTGTTTCTACTTGGTTGATTTCCGCTCTGGGTTTGATTATTTCCTGCCTTCTACTCCTCCTGGGTGTATTTGCTTCTTTTTGTTCTAGAGCTTTTAGGTGTGCTGTCAAGCTGCTGACATATGCTCTTTCCTGTTTCTTTCTGCAGGCACACAGTGCTATGAGTTTTCCTCTTAGCACAGCTTTCATTGTGTCCCACAAGTTTGGGTATGTTGTACCTTTATTTTCATTAAATTCTAAAAAGTTTTTAATTTCTTTCTTTATTTCTTCCTTGACCAGGTTATCATTGAGTAGAGCATTGTTCAATTTCCAAGTATATGTGGGCATTCTTTCTTGATTGTTATTGAAGACCAGTTTTAGGCCATGGTGGTCCGATAGCACGCATGGGATTATTTCTATCTTTCTGTACCTGTTGAGGCCCGTTTTTTGACCAATTATATGGTCAATTTTGGAGAAAGTATCATGAGGAGCTGAGAAGAAGGTATATCATTTTGCTTTAGGATAGAATGTTCTGTAAATATCCGTTAAGTCCATTTGGCTCATGACTTCTCTTAGTCTGTCTACATCTCTGTTTAATTTCTGTTTCCATGATCTGTCCATTGATGAGAGTGGGGTGTTGAAATCTCCTACTATTATTGTGTGAGGTGCAATGTGTGTTTTGAGCTTTAGTAAGGTTTCTTTTACATATGTAGGTGCCCTTGTATTTGGGGCATAGATATTTAGGATTGAGAGTTCATCTTGATGGATTTTTCCTTTGATGAATATGAAGTGTCCTTCCTTATCTTTTTTGATGACTTTTAGTTGAAAATTGATTTTATTTGATATTAGAATGGCTACTCCAGCTTGCTTCTTCTGACCATTTGCTTGGAAAATTGTTTTCCAGCCTTTCACTCTGAGGTAATGTCTGTCTTTGTCTCTGAGGTGTGTTTCCTGTAGGCAGCAGAATGCAGGGTCCTCGTTGCGTATCCAGTTTGTTAATCTATGTCTTTTTATTGGGGAGTTGAGGCCATTGATGTTGAGAGATATTAAAGCTACTGTGCTTATTGGTGGGTTTATAAGGGATCAGTTTTCACAGTACAATTGGAGAAAACTTTATATTACATTTTTCAAATCTTGAAGAATGGAAGTCATTTTTCGAGAAAGCAAAAAGTAGGCACTGAAATCAAAGAGATATTTTTACAAATGAGTGAAAAAAAAAGACTACTTGGAACTAGAATTTAATGTGTGCCTATCAAGGGCATGGTGTTCATGGAAGATCAGATGTACTACTGAAATAATTACAAACTACAACTTCTCACAACCCATTGTGGTGCAAATTATTTTCATGGTATCAGAACAGAAAAGCAAGTGCTAGGAAAAGAACAAAAACAAGAAAGACAAGACAGAACAAAACAATTACTTATTCTCTACTGGAGAAAGAAAAACCGAATGTTTTTCCAAATCAAAGAACATATCTCCTTTGTCCTTTACCATGTACACTACATTCACAGAGAATATGGAATAATTCCAATTTATATATAAGATCTCTTTGTTCATAGCAACATTCAAAAGTAGCATTAAGTGCAAATATTTTAACTAATGGACGTTGAATGAATGATATAATCAACAAAGATTGAGATAAGGCTTTCCCTTTAAAGATTCACAGAACAGAAAAATATGTTGCCACCATTCTAAAAAGATCTGCATTTAAGTAGAAATTTATTCGATTTGATTTCAGTGTTAAATGTATATCTAATATTATCAATAATTTTTTCAGTTGTGTCCCAACAGCAACTTATAGTAAAGCAATAATAGGATAACTGAGTAGTGTGCACTGTGATTCCATGCACTGACAAGTTTTATTTCATTAGTGGTGGCTCAAAACTGTAACACTAAGCATTGGAAAGAAAAGACACTGGGATCACTGGCAGTTTTAGACCAGTTGACAACGTAGTAATTTCCAAGACAATCCTGGATGAAGTGTGAGTCTGTGTCTAAAGAAGTGAGGGAGAGGAGGAGGAGGTTGAAGAGGAGGAGGTTGAGGAGGAAGAGAGGGAGGAAAAGAGGGTGAGGAGGAAGGTAAGGGTGAGGAGGAGGTAGTTAATGATGAGGTGGAAGAGGATGATGGTGAGGAGGAATAAACAACAGGAAAATGTTCAGTAGGGCACAAATTTTATTGCAGAAGTGAAATCTGATATAAAGTATTATAAATATAGAAAAGTGAATTCAAAATGAATATCTTTTATTTTCAATTATATGCTAGACACAAAGAAAAGTACCAGACTGCTGGCCTGGCCTCTGGTGGGGTAGGAGATTCCTGATGAAGGTATGGGCTAGGACATCAACCAAACTAAATAACACAATTAAAGTGGGGGTACAAATATAAACAGAGAATTCTCAAAAGAGGAATCTCAAATGTTGAGAAACACGTAAAGAAATGTTCGACATCCTTAGCCATCAGGGAAATAAAAATGAAAACAACTTTGAAATTTCATCTTACAACCATCAGTGTGGCTAAGCTCGAAAACTCAAGTGACAGCTCATGTTGGTGAGGAGGAGGAGCAAGGGGAACACTGGTTGTCCATTACTGGTGGGAATGCAAATGTATACGGCCACTCTGGAAATCAATATGGAGTTTTGTCTCAGAAAACTGGCAATTGGTCTACATTAAGATTCCAGCTGTACCATTCCTGGGCATAAACACAAAGGGCACTCCATCTTACTCCAAGAACACCCAAGTTCATAGCAGCTTTATTCATAACAGTCAGAATCCGTAAACAACCTAGATGACCCTCAACTAAAGAATGGATTAAAAATGTTGCTTATTTACACAGTGGAGTATTACTCAGATGGTAAAATAAAGGACACCATGAAAATTGCTGGCAAATGGATGGAAGTAGAAAAAAATCATTCTGACTGAGGTGACACAGACCTAGAACACAAACCTGGTATACACCGACTTATAAGTGGATATCAGCTGTAAGTAAAGGATAACCGTGCTACAATCCATAGATCCAGACAAGCTAAGAGGCAAGGTGGGCTTAAGGATATCCCTGGGAAGGGGAAAGAGAAGTGATTTCTATGGTGGATTGGTGATGGGTAGGGATGGGAACAGGAGGGATTGAGAACGGGGCAGGGGGAGAGAGTACCAGAATGGGGGAGAGAGTAGAAACCTAGTGCAATGGAAACTCTGTAGAATCTATGAGGGTGACACTAGCAAAAACTCTTAGTAATGGGGACATGGACCCTAAACCAGTCATCCTCTGTAACCAAGCAATGTTTCAAGTGGCAGGATTGGGACTCCAATCCAGACAAATAGCATCTGACCTATAGTTTGTCATGCCTGGAGGATGTGCTGAGAACAGAGGCAAGCATACTAGTCATCAGAGACAACAGAGAGACCTCATCCAGCAACTGATGAGAGCTGATGCAGAGTCCCACAGCCAAACATTAAGAGGAGGAGAAGCTTGGGAAGTCCTGTGAAGGATAGGGAGAAAAGGTTTCAAGAACCAGAAGGGTGACAGACACCACAAGAACAAATTGTGATGCAAAGTAAATAAATAAATTTATTTTAAAAATAGAAATCACACATTTTGTGTGCTATGGTAAGACATATACATTAGTATGATGACTTACATACCACTGAAATAGCGTTGGAGACATGATAGTTACAAAATGTCCTAGGTTCCAGGAACATCTCAAGAACAGCAGAATAAAAAGAAATTTTAATTAAAATACAAAAGGTCCCAAGGTCCCCATTCAGTACTCTAAAATACAGTAAAATGCAACCAAGAGTATTTGTTTCACACATCACTGACTTGCAGGGTTTCCTTCAGTAACAGGAAAGAGTCTTCAGAAGGGTCAACCTAATTCTACTCGATGTTGTCTGTTTTTATAAGTTCTCACTAAAAGGAAGATACTGAAGGACAGAGGGAAAGAGACTGGTATGAAGTCAGACTGCAAGAAACACACAAGAAGGCCACTGAAATCCATCATTCCTCTCTTTATGTGATTTATGATTTATACCTTAAATTCCTATCACTGCTTTCTATGATGTTGCACACATTATAAATGAGATGTTTCAAAGCAACCTATTCATGCTATTTAAATATGTTAGCGTAATTTGCTAAGCATAGCAGGCCCCACAATTTTGAAGTATGATATCAGCTATCTGAATTATCTAGATCGATATTGATATTTTCTATTAAACACTCAAGAATTAACTGGAAAACTTCTTTGTGAGGTATTCTAGTGTTTTATCTGTTGCTGTGGTAAAATACCTTGACAGAAAAGGTATTTACAGGAAAAAGAGTTTATTTTAGCAGACAAATCCTTTTTTGCTAAAAGTCAAAACCAGGAACTTGAATCAGCATATATACAGGCCTACTACTACTGACCTCACTTTTTTCATTCTTACATCATTCAGGAAACAGCCCAGGAAATAGTGTTGCCCATACTCAATGCAGGTCTTCCTACCTCCAGTAACTAATTGAGAAATATCTCTCATAGACAAGCCTAAGCCACGTAATCTATGTAATCTCTTATTGAGTCTCTGCTACCAAATGTTTGATTGTGGCAAGCAGACAATAAAAACCATCTCATGAGGAGAACTGATAAGGATATGTAATAGTATGAAGGCACCAATTACAATAGTGATATAACCCCAATTATAATTAAGATTGTTACCTTTACAACTTAGTATGCCTTTTAAGCAAGCAGAACAAAATAACATGTGGAAAACAAAAGGTAGATGACCGAACATACAATTTTGGTTATTTGAAACAATATTCCTTTCTGTAGCTCAGCTTGACTTAGAAATCACAATCTAGATAACATATCATCTGGACTGCTGCCTTAATAAGTGTACACCTCCGAATGGGAAAACTGACAATTTTAAAAGCTACAATATTAATATTACAAATCAGGAAAATAGGAACAATTCCTCTGTTGTCTCTTTTGAAATGTGGCCGCATTGTTTAATGATAATAAAACTCTGAAAATTACAGTGCATTTACAGACAACAAAGAGGAATTATTCAAATTACCCAAGAAATGTTGGAAAATTTTAAGACTAATTATTGAACAAGTCAAGTGGGAGCAGCAAGCTTACTTAAATAATACAGATTTAAATATGAAAACTATTATTATTTTCTCAATTATTCATTCTTTTATATAATTGTCTAATAAAGATGATTCATTTATCACTAAATGTAACTGTATTATCATACCACAAGAACACATTTCATAGAAGTGAATGCACAAATCATAAAATATCTACTTTAATAAATGAAAGAAATTACTGTTTCAAAACTAATGTCATTGTGTTGTTTTTACTTCTTTTCAGATAATTATCTGAAATCTAAAGATTTTTGGCTTCTGCAAATTACTTGACATTTATAATTGAAATTATAATGAACTCAAATATGTGTCTTTAAAAGAGAAATGTATTCTACATCAAAGTCTTTTGTTAAATAGTTATGGTTTGCTTGATAGATTATTTGTTCTCAACTAGGGATGACTTTGCACCTAGTAAGGAGATTAGAGATGCCTAGAGATATTTACATTTGTTACATTTGAGGGGATGTTATTGACATTGAGTTATGACAACTAGAACCATGGCTAATACTCCTGCAATACCTAAGACAGGAAAGAATGATTAGGATCCAAATGTCAATAGAGATGACATAGAGCTTTCTTGTATACTAAAAATAATTGTGCCCAGTTAAACATGTACAAGAAGCCATGAACCATCCAATTCCAAATAGTACAGCAAAAGCATCCATTTAAAAACATGTTTTATCAGAGGGATATTTCTTCTTCATGGCAAGTGGAATTTAAAAGCACTCTTTCTTGTTCCTTTTGGCAGTTCACAGAACAAAAAATACACTGGATAGTTGAAGCATAATACATTGCTTTTATATTGAGTCAAAGTAACACCTTTCCTGCAAAACAGCAATCACTTGACATGCTATGAAGAGACCATCATACAAATCAATACAGCTAAATCTAGAGCAACACGGTTGACTCTCTTTTTTTTCCCTTTGATGTCAAACACAAAGATAGTCTGTATAGCTTAGGAGTCACTAGGAAAACAGAGTTTTATAAAGGAATTATTTATTTACACATTCATTTTCCATAAAACTAAGTCATGACAGGGTAATGAACACTTAAATTGCAAATGCCTTTTCTAAATTTAAAGAGTTGATAAGTTTAGATAGATTTCTCCTTAGTAACGTATGGTATCATTTCCAAATATGACTTTTTAAAATATTTCATTAAGAAAAGCCATAGTAGATCACTTTATTTATTATCATTGTTTTCAGGTAACATGCTTGACACAAATAATACATAAATCACATGGTAATCATATGTCAGGAAAAACCCACATTATTCAATATAAATTGCGTTATAATTTTTTATTAGGAACTAGCAATGTGAAAATTACTTGTGATTTGCTAAACCACAAAATAAAATTGAAAACTTCATGTTAGAGAAGAAAAAACTATTCTCTCTGTATATAATTCTCCAAGTCTTGGGGCTGGAGAGATGGCTCAGCAGTTAAGAGCACCGACTGCTCTTCCAGAGGTCATGAGTTCAATTCCCAGCAACCACATGGTGGCTCACAACCATCTGTAAAGAGATCCGATGCCCTCTTCTGGTGTATCTGAAGACAGCTACAGTGTACTTATATATAATAAATGAATAAATCTTAAAAAAATCTCCAAGTCTCTTGTCATAATTTTATTTACATTATATATAATCAACATATCAGAAATGTCCAAATTCTAGAGTGGAGCACATCTACAGATGCACTACTGGAATAGCAGATTCCTCTTCTTTATTATTTTTTTTTATTTTAAAAGGCCCCTAATATCTAGTCTTGCCCAACCTGGAACTCTCAAAGATCTGCCTCTGCCTCCTGAGTTCTGGGATTAAAGGCATGCACAAATGATCAGAACTCAGATTCTAATCTTGCCACATTATGTGGGAGCAAGTTATCTGCTTGTTATGACTCTCATTTGTATGAAGAATGAGTCCTATGTGAATGCATGCATAGTCCTTAGAAACAAATAACAGCAGGCAACTTGATATTTGTGTCTGAGTACCACTCTTTTGTAAGAGTCAGGGTACTCTGCCTTATTGGCTAAAATCTAAGGGATGCTCAATGTTTCACTCAAGGGTTACTAATATGCAAGTGCCTGACCCATAGAAATTCTAGTCTCTCCTTACTGTTCTTCAGTATTTCTGAGATGTTCATTTTTATAATTTTTATGATATTTTCTTTATCAATAAATAATTGTGAGAATCTATGTCCCTAATACTGCAACCCTTAAATACACTTTAAATACAATCCATCGTGTTGTGGTCCCCCCTCAACCATAAAGTTATTTTCATTGCTACTTCATAACTGTAATGTTTCTACTGCAATAAATCACAATGCAGATACATGTTTTGAAGGATATCCGATAAGTGACCGTATGAATGGATCATTCAACCTCCAAAGAGAATATAAACCACAGGGTGAAAAACCTCTGGTCTAGAGGCATATTATTGCTTCAGTGTTACTAAAAAAAAAACACCAGAGACATTGGGATATAATATTCTAACTTTGATTCAATATTCAGTGTATTCAATCTTAAGAATATTATTTTCCATATTTATAGATTGGATTATAATTTATAATTTATAGATTATTCCAAAACTAAGTGTAAAGATTTAAAATTTGTGGTGTTATGAAATAGCTAATACCATGAAAGATAATTTTACAATCATAGGGGCATTCCAGTGACTCATTAGAAGAGGCAATTGTTAGAAGTCAGCTTTCCCTCTAAATACCAGCTCTATTATCATTACAATTCTTCTGATACCATTACACCTACTTGGGAACAGATCTGAAACCTTACTATATAATGAACTTCATGGAGACGGAGAAGCCTGGGACATATGAGCCCCAGAATTATGAAATCATTATGGAAAGTTCATGGAGCTGATGATGGGAAGTGATTTTTGACTTTCTATGAAATGATAAAGATTATAGAGGAACACCTTGAAGTAATAATCTACTGATATTTTGAATGTTTTATTGAAGTATTCCATAACTAAACATTATTAGTAGCGGGAACAAGTGTTTAGTATAGGATAACTCATAAGAGAGAAAACCAGAAAATTTCATGTCAGTTTTTCCATCAGCTACATAAAATTAAGACATGAAAACTTGGTAACTGTGATCTAGTTAAATTAAACTAGCCAACTCTAATCTCTGTCATCAAAATCCATACCCTTACAACAAATTGATTAAGAAATATATTTCTGTTAAAGTGTATTTACAAGCACACCTTGATCATCATTTTACGATAACAGCCCACAACCTCAACCACAAACTATACAAATAAGAAATGACAGGGGAACAAGAATACCCTTGGCAGGGAATAGGGAGGCAAAGTTTGGAACAGAGACTGAAGGAACACCCTTTCAGGGCCTGCCCCACATGTGGCCCATACATATACAGCCACCAAACTAGATAAGATGGATGAAGCAAAGAGGTGCAGACCGACAGGAGCCGGATGTAGGTCTCTCCTGAGAGACACAGCCAGAATACAGCAAATACATAGGCGAATGCCAGCAGCAAACCACTGAACTGAGAACGGGACCCCCGTTGAAGGAATCAGAGAAAGGACTGGAAGAGCTTGAAGGGGCTCGAGACCCCATATGCACAACAATGCCAACCAACCAGAGCTTCCAGGGACTAAGCCACTACCCAAAGATTATACATGGACTGACCCTGGGCACCAACTGCATAGGTAGAAATAAATAGCTTAGTAAGGGCACCAATGGAAGGGGAAGCCCTTGGTCCTGCCAAGGCTGGACCCCCAGTGAACGGTATTGTTGGGAGAAGGGTGGTAATGGGGGGAGGATGGAGGGGAACACCCATAGAGAAGGGGAGGGGGAGGGGTTGGGGGATGTTGGCCTGGAAACCGGGAAAGGGAATAACATTTGAAAAGTAAATAAGAAATACCCAATTTAATAAAGATGGAGAACAAAAGAAAAAAAATGACTATTATTTAGAAGTTCTTGAGCAAGCAGCTGTTGTTCTATACATATCCTAGAATGTTCCATCTCTCTGATTAAAGTGAGTTTGGGGGATGAGACCTGCACAGTCGAACATCAGAGCCTCAGTGTTTTACACAGATCTGTGCAACACAGTAAATATAGCTAACAATCAAGCAGTGAACATTTCAAAACCAGTAAGAGTAAATTTGAATGTTTTTATCCCAAAAGGTTGGTTGACATTCTCAGTGTGTTTACTACCTTTAGTCCATCATTCCCCTACTGTATTCAAACTTGTTACATTAACGCTATACATGTATCCAACTACAATTTGCCAATGTGTGAGTTTTAGAGAAACTCCCATTGGATGTATTAGATACTTCTCTCATCTCTGTTCGTGAAATATCTGAGAAGAAACAATCTGAAGGTGGGAGACATTTACTTTGGCTCTCAGTTTAAAGAAGTAAAGCCCATTATAGTAGGGAAGACATTGCAGTAGGTGTTAAATGTACTCACGGCTGCATGGTGCCTTGCTCACATTTTGGCGAAGCAGGATAGAGAGAGATGAATGCTGACACTAGGCTCATTTCCTCAATGTTCATCTTTTATATCATTTAAATACCACACCCCTGGAATGATGTCACATTCAAGATGGATGGGACTTTTTTCTATGTAAATTTTTTCTGAGGCACCCACATGACATCCTGAGAGGTATGCCCCAATCTCCTAGGTGATCCTAAATACAGCCCCGATGACAATGAAAATTAAGCACCACAGAGCAGCTACCAGATGTATTAATGATTAATGTGATACTTGTGAGTCATGAAATGCTTGCCTTCTTGACATCTCTGAAGATGATGATCTCAAATTGCAAGCCAAACAAACCTGTTCCTTTATGTAATCTCTAAATATTAATGAAAAGGTCTTTTGGTATCAGGCACATGGCTCTGTGCTCTATATGTGTCCACTATTTATATCTTCACAGTGGCACTGTTACTTCCATTTAATAACAAAGAAGGTGGAGAAATTTGCCTAGACACCCATAGTAAGATAGCAGAATAAAAATAGAGACGTGAAACTTAAGAAATCATTATGACTCATGCAAAGAAAACTGTCATCATTCAGACATCTAACCAGAAAGTTTCAAAAGCCTACCTCCTCTCTGGGTGCCTCTGTAGTCCTGTCCAATTCTCTTGAAGGATTTTTTTCCTTATTTTTCTCTATTTTCATAGCCTCGCCAGTGCCAAAGCCTACTTTAAAAATACATTGCACATATATCAAATTCACCTAACATAAAACTAACCATCTTAAGATGTACAAAGCAGTGGCATTTAGTTCTATCACAGTCTTCTGTGATACAACCACTGCTTCTATGTAGTTGCAGAATAGTTTATCATATTAAAATGGATACTGGATACTATCAATCAGTTTTTAACCATCCAGTCTCTCTGCCTCCAGTTCCTAGCAACCACTAACTTTTTGTCTATATCAATTTTCTTGTTCTGGATATTTCTTATAAATGGAATAAGTGAAATTTCATTTCTGGCTTCTTTTACTTAGCAAAATGTGTCTGTGGTTCTGTGGAAGTTATATAATATACAGTGCTTAGATTAGGCATTATTTCACTAATGAGTATGTAGGCTGCTTTCAGTTTCTAACTTATAATCAATAAAAGCCAGAAATTAGCATTCCCATACAAGCACTTTCTGATTACTTGTTTTCAAAACATGTAGCTAAGAGAATTGCTTCTTTTTGAGGATTTGCTGCCAATGAGATTACTGGACCATGTGACAGTTTTATGCTTCGATTTTTTATGTGAGGTGATAGATGAAATCTCAGATCTCAAGCACACTAGGCAAGGCACTCAATTGTTGATACACACAACTAGACACGTACCTGGTTTTCTAGGAAAATCCTTGCAAAGACTTCCATGATAAGATGATTTTCTTGCCTGAAATCTCCCCTTCTCCATTCATTACTGTTCCGTGACACGATCATCTTTCATAACTAGAATTTTCACAATGCCATTCCCCTAGTTACATATTGGTAGTAGTTCCTTGGAGTGTACAAGGATACTCAGAAATCTCTATGGGGTTCCACAGAGGTCCATAGATTTAGTGTGATCTTTCACAGGACATACATCTGTTTTTCTGAGACTCTCTTCGCCTCCCTCTCCCACATTTTCTTCCCTACTTCCCCACTTTAGATGGCATACACTCTTTCAGGCGTAGGCACCAGTTAGACCAACTAGCTGTGGCTTCCTGCTACATCTCAACACTGCCTCTCTGAGATCTCTTCCAATACCATCCCTTGAAGGCAGCCTTTCCCAATACTTGTCCTTTCCCTAGCTGGACAAATGTCCTCCTTTGTCTGCTTTTCCCTACATGGGAACATTTGCCTCCTTCGTGTCCAGTTCTCATCTTCTTCATATCCTGTTCCTTACTTACTTGAGTGTCTGAATCTTCTGTTATGATGTGTTAAATAAACAGGGTTTCCACTTAAAGAATGTTTGCCAAAAGGACTTAGGGAAGGCATGAAGACTGTTGATACTGTCATTCTGTCAGATGTATTTCCTTTGTTTTGTGACTCAGCTTCATCAAGTAAGTCTGCCTTAGGACCCTTGACAAACACATAGGGTTATCTGGTTGGAAAAACTGCTGACTGCAAAATAATCTTGAAAAGATTTGGGGAAAGGAGCCCATCCATTTTAGCTTCAGCTTCCTGACCTGTAAAGTATAATTAATGCTGGTTGGTTCTGAGGATAAAAATGAACTAACAAAGAAAAATCTCTTATATGCAGCCCTTAGAGTAATCCATGGCATTTGTTCTGCATGTATAGGTTTATTAAATAAAACAAGTAAAAGAAATGAACTGACTGCTCAGGATAACTGAGTAAATCCATGCTTAAGATATGCAAACACAACCCGTAACTCTACAAGCTGGAAAATTGAAAGCATCTGTTCAGGTGCTGGGAGGGTTAGTTTTCATTGCCAATTTAATTGGCTTGAAGTAGATCCCTATCTATATCTATATCTATATCTATATCATCTATATATCTTATCTATACCTATATCTATCTATATCTTGCTCTTCCATCTATATCTATGACTTATCTGTCTGTCTGTCTGACTCTCTCTCCCTCTCCCTCTCCCTCTCCCCCCCCTCTCTGTGTGTGTGTGTGTGGGGGGTAATATTTCTAGAGAGCATTAACTGAAATGAGAGGGCCAACACTGAACGAGCTAAAATCCCCAAATGAATAATATGGAAAAAAAGAAAGCTAATGAGCACCCACCTAGGTGTGAATAAGTAGCAACATACTGTTGCCACCATAGCTGTAATCCTCTCTAGACTCTGTGCCTTCCCATCCACAAAGGAGTGTATACCTTCATATCATGAACCAAAACAGATTCCTCTTCCCTTATAAAAGTTGCTTCTTGTCCAGCATTGTATTATAATGATGGTGTATAGCACAAGGGTTCACTAAAATTCTTCATGTGAAGTCAATATTGTTATTACTGATTTGCCACATGTTTCTATTCTGTTATGTTATCTTGGAAGATCTTGGAGTCAGCCTAAAGAGATTTTGTTAGCTTAATTCTGGCATCCCAGTTCATGCAATATTGCACAGGTAAGATAACTTATAACTATTTGTTGACTGGGCTTCTCTAGGTAAGTAAAATTGAATAGAGAGATCATAGCCTTGACTTCCTCTCCTTATTTAATAATTAGCCATGAAGTTATGTGTAAACAACCAAGAAAACTGAGTAAGCTGCTCAACTGATGAAAGTGCAGTACCTAAAAATGAGAATATTTTCAAGTGATACATTTACTGTCACACACGAATCTCTTCACTTCCTTCATTCATTTTTAAAGATGTAGCTGCCACCGTAAGTTTCAAGAATGAAACTCCATGTTCATACTCAGTGACCATCTTACGCTACTTTCATTCTTAAGAAAATGTTCCTCTCAGACCCATCTCTTAGAAACATGCCTTCTTAGAATAAACCCAAATCATCTAGTTCCCCTTTCATATACTCCATTCACAGCTTCCCAAGACAGTTATTTTAGTACAGGTGAGTCTTAGATGTAGGGTTATATTTATCTATCTTCATTTGCAATATTTTTCTGCCGCTAACAAACATAAGGCAAGAACACAAAATGTAGATAATTTAGAATTAGGCTATAACTCATGAGGACAAGATAGACAAATATCAGAAAGCCACTGACAGAGATACTGTATGTGACTGAGCTTTTGGCAACACCGGTGGTGTCTATCATTCTTGTACCTCCTTATGAGTGTTTTACCCAGCTAAGTACTCCACCTGGACTATTTAAACTTCAAACTAACCTGGCATTTTTTTTTAAATTACTATTTTTTAGACACAGAATATCTCCTCATGAAGAAATTGACAGAAATTGAATGTAATCACTGATTATAATTATCAGACTTTTATCTTCTGACTACTACCCTCCATAAAATCTGTGTAAGAATTCAAACTGTGTTTTTGGCAAGGGGCACTAATGCTTTGTCTGCATTTTACAGCTTCCTCTGCACCTGGGAGTAGATATTTTAGGACTGTCTAGACAATTACCCCAGCTTTAAAGGTCTTTTCCTTTCTATTTCTATAGTCACTGAGCATGGGAGGTGAAAATTAGATGACATTGTCATTCTCTTGTCCAAGACACTATTCAGAGACAGAAATAAGAATATTTTTGATCTGTCACAAAATTAAAAAGACTTAAGCGATATCCCTAGACATTTGTAGACTGTTCAAGTTGTGTATCCTTCCAACAGGAAATTCTTCCACTAGACTAGTCATTGTCCTGTAGAAGGTGGGTAGGGAATCGTCTTTTTTTTTTTTTTTTAATTGTACTGAGTGAAATGGTTACTATGATAGATTTGGGCCAGCTAAAAAAAATGACAACATCAAATGATTCCACCTAAGAGATTGGAGAAGAAAATTTGGGGTAGCCTGTTTTCATTCAAATTCAGTTTCCAGTCAAGCAACATTAGTCTGAGCTACAACAATGAGTAATTGCACTTATCTGAGTCAAGCCATCTTAGGATTTGCACCCCCTTTCAAAAGATCACCCTAGATGGGTTTATTGAAAGTTTATTCCTTACATACAGGGATACAGTAGGGCAGAATATTCTCATCTGAATATTCAGCTGCCCCTGACCATCTTGCAACTCTGCACATGCCCTAGAGAAGGGGCTAGTGTACATGTAGGCTTGTGAAGACCAGAGCAGGTACTCCATTTGTGCTGCTACTCAGTACCCCTCATCTCTGCTGGATAAGGCTTCCCTGGTGTCACTGATTGGAGAAGGATTGCCCATTCCCCTTACCAATTCTCAGTAAATAAATCTAATATAATCATTGGTTCTTTAGAGTGAACTATGGAAGAATCATGTTTCTCTTTGTCATTGGGACTTAGGAGAAGGAATAGACATTGCCTGTCTCACTCCTTTGGGGAGGAATTTTGACCAAAATGAAATATTTCTGCAGGTCACTTTTGCCACTGCATTGTGAAAAATGATGCAATCAAGCAAGATTACTGACCCAAGGATATTCCTCATGTGTCTTCCCTAAGTAATTGCACTGTGTTGTTAAATAGCATCCTGGAAGGATGTACATAGATAACATATGTAGTCCGTTTTTTCTCCAAGAGGTAAGAAACAGCATTCATATCTCTACAGGACTCCTAGGGTCCACTCCTCAAATTATTCAATGAGTTCTGAGAATCTTTTCTGATCTTAAATCATTTTGGGAATCTTCTTGACATGCATGTGCATGTACATACTCTCTCTCTCTCTCTCTCTCTCTCTCTCTCTCTCTCTCTCCCTCCCTCACACACACACACACACACACATACTCACACATGCACACACATACACAGACAGACAGACAGACAGACACACACACACACAGAGAGAGAGAGAGAGAGGAACAGAGACAGAGAGACAGACAGAGGCAGAATTTCATGTAAGGACACTCATGAAAGAGAATTTTGCTGTGTCAGGTTCAGGCTAACTATAATGACAGTGAAAGGGATACTACATAGACTAACAGCTTCATCTTTATACAAGCACATAATAATTTTATAAAGGAATAAAGCTATAGAACCAAGTGGGGCAAACCTATTGTGAAGATATGAATTCAAAATCAAACGAACACGGGCCACTAACATTGCAAGGCAATCAGTTACTTAACTGCCTCCACTTTCCCTCCTCTTAAAAATGAGTTAGTAATATTTCTGATCTGTCTTTTTCTTGCACTTGCTATCTGATGAGATGCATATTGAGAATCATATGCCCGATGGAGCATTTCTGGCAAACTTAGAAACTATTGATAACGCATCTTACATTTAGTGATTGCGCCTATTGTTCATGTACTTCATCGTATTGTGAGCAATTTTGACCTCGTATGGTATTATCATTTTTGATTATACCCTTTTTGATGGATACATTAGGCTACACAAAGCTAACCTCACCACTTCCAGAAGACTCTTTGCTACAGACCAGCTACGTGCAGAATAACATCTAGGTCCCATGCTGAAGGCAAGTTTTTCCAGTTAAAAATTCTCACTTTCCCATTGCCAATGTCTTATACATTCATGATTTTCTACTTCATAGCCACCTTTTCACCATAACCCAATCTGTTTTCTAATTTCAACATTCAGTTGGTTTAAAATCTCAAACACTGTTGGATTAGTTTTCTACCGGATTCCTGGAGCACCATTAAATTGAGCTCACTATTCAGTTTGTCATCTTCAGTCTGCTCTATCACGGTGTTTGCTATTTGCTCAGCCTTCATTTGTTTCTACTTCATTAGCCATTTTCTGTAGGGTTTTTGCTACTCCCAAAGTACTACTACTGCTACCTCCAAGTGTTCCTCACAACCCAATACCAGGTCAACATCTCTTCATCATTCATTCTCATGATGTGACTTTCAGGGATCTTTGAACCTCTTAAGTGAGACCCACGAGAGGAGGGACTTTTCCATATGAATCACTGAATTCCTATTTCTAGAATTCCTTAATGTGTTTAATATGCATTCGTTGATAAAAATACATTGACTGGGATGGTTGTTGAAATACATGCTGTTCAAAGTCAGAATCACTGTATATCTGAATGTCACAGTCCTGGTCTTCTGTAACACAGCACTCTTTTTCTGTTAGCTTATATACCTAGTATCCTTTCCACTCTCCTCATATGTGAGGAAACCTTTCCAGATCACTACCACCCAAGTTAAATGGTCCTCTCTTTGTACATGCCATGCAGCTCTCATTTTCCCCCCACCTAACAGTTTCTTGAAGATAGGCCTCTAGTCTTATAGGTGTTTCCTCAACTAGAGACCATTTTTTACTATGCCACATTCCACCCTCTAGAATGGAAGAGATTTACAGTACAAATTAGATCGATTTTGTAGTAACATAGCAAAATATATTGATATGTATATGCATTATACAAATGATATTTGCAAAAAGTAAAAACTAAATGATAATACAGATTCTTTTTTCTCTAACTGCAAGCTACCTTCTGAATTGTAAATACAAGTCTAATTAGAAGTGTCACACCTCTGTCTGCTGTCTAATAGGCTCTCTGTTTTAACCTGTTCTTTGAAATCTTTATGCATGCTACTGAACAATCTTGATTTTATCTCACTACATTTTTTCATATTGATAAATTGATACCCACCAAATTGTTGAGGCAAGAACTATTTGGATTCACATTTGGCTCCTTCTTTCCTTCAAACATACCTTGTACCAATTCTAATTCAATGGTGCTATTGCTTCTACTTGCTGTTGTTGCAAGACAGAATTGTATGTAGTCCAGACTGGCCTTGAACTCACCATGTAGCTTAAAGCTGGCCTTGAGCTACTGGTCCTAGTGCTTATACTTTCCAAGTGTTTGGATTTTAAACTTGCTTTTCTTATAGTTCTACTTCTAAAATGACATCTAAAATTTGTTTCTTCTCCAGCTCCAGTTTTTGCCTAAACCGAATCCTCCAATGATACTGAATTAGATGATTGGCATTCATTCTGGGTTCCTTTTACTGGAGTTTTGTAAACTGATGTGGGTTCAGTATGGATGCTGCTTCCCAAAGGGCTAGGAAGAAAACATCCAGATCTTAGAAAGAGAGACGAAATTAATTGATGCATTGAGCCTATAAGAGGTGAAGGTCATGTGGTAATTGGAAATAAATCTTCATGAGGGACTGCCAGACCACAATACCTTTCTCTTGTGTTCCAATTCCAAATGTGAGCAGTTTGCTTTTCCCATACCCCTGCCATTGTGTGCCAGTCTTGTTGAGCCAAAAAATATGGAATTCAATCGTGGACTTGAACTACCAGAATCATAAACCAAATTAGGCCACTCTATTTTAAGTAGCCTATATCATATATTTTATTACCATATTTTGAAATTATTAATGCATACAAAGGACCTAAAATACCTATCAAATCATCTGAATTCAGTGCTCATCCCAAGTCAATGTAATGATGTTCCTGCAAAAAATATAATTATCTATACACCTTAGGTATTCTGTACCTGTCTGACTTCAACGCCTCATGCAACAGTTCTCGTCTCTGAGAATTCTGTCTCTGTTTGTCCTTGTTTCCCCGAGATTTGTCTCCTGTTGTCAATTTTATATAATTGGCTTCTTACTGTCCTTTCCTTCTCTGAATAAAAGATGTTCTAGAGCAAGTCCATCTAATGCCATCTGAATCAGAGTTTTTCTTCTAATATGTTATCACAGCAATCTGATTAATCTTTATTCAACCATTACTACAATTCGGAATTATCCATTTAATTTGGTTTATTATCTTATTTCTTGACAGAAAGCCCTGTTTCATTTAGTTTACCATTTCATCACTAGATCTGCATATAGAAACCTCAGTGAACTGCTATTTGATGAATGAGTTAAGTGGATAAAAACAGGAAAATAGTAAAAGCTATATTAAGATCATTTTAACAGTTCAAATGATTGCCAGGAGCCAAAACAGATGGGGGTTGACAATAAAGAGGCATCACAAGGAGAGAACTCTTCTGTATCCTGATCATTGGTGAATAGTATCAATTTTATGTACGTATCAAAAATCATTGAATGGGTCAGTAAGTTGGCTCAGGAATTGCTGCCAAGCCAGATGAAATGATCTGAGATGGATCCATGAAACCTATACCTTAGGATAGACCCATATCCTACAAGTTGCACATCTACCATGGTGCACACACACACACACACACACACACACACACACACACAAAAGTGAATGTAGTAAAATTTTCTTTATAATTCATTGGATTCTGCCCTTCAAAAAAGTTCAGTTTTAAGAATAATTAAATAAAATTGTTATGATTCTCAAACTCATGTCAACCCCAAACAAATCTATAATCTACAGTTCACAGGTTTTGCTTTTGTATATTTTCTTCGCGTGGGAGGTGGAGTGGATGGGGTTGGATTCAGTTAACTTCCTGTATTCATGGTCAAGTACTGACTCAAACCTTACTTCCCCATTTCTCATTTATCAGTTAAAAGAAAGGAAATGGGAAACAAAATAAAGATGTGAAAGATAAACAATGTAAGAAAAGACACAGTGGTAAAATAATATTGAGAATCATCATGTGATAAAATGTCAGCATTTATTTGTGACATTTGGCTCTGTTTGTGTTGGATCACCTCGTTGCTGCAGTGGCTGACGGTTGATTTCATAACGGTGCCTCCCACAGATACACCCACAGTTGACCTCTGCTTTGTGTGGTTGGTAATGACTAAACTGCACATATTATGCTGGCAAAATCTACCCCTTCCCTGGAGGGCTGTTACACACAGGGAATTAGAGTTTCATAGCTGAACAATGTTTCTTTCTCAAAATGCATCACGATCAACTTTCATTAGTACAAAGTTATACGGGCTGATAGATTGCTGTTTTTTGCCAAAGTATTACTCATCACTGTATACTCGTCCAACATATGCCACTGAGAAACCCCATCCTATCAGGGGAAAGAAGGATGCGGGGATATTATTAGATTCTTTAAACACGAGTTGCATTGTCTCTGGCAAGCACATGGTATACACATTGCATCTTATGATTCCCCCCAGCCGCCCCCACAGCTGACTTTCATCCATTAGAACATGTTGATGGATATACCATTTCAAAATGAAATATGTGGATATCTGACTCTGATTTGGGGAAAGGGAAATGGTGAGCTAATTTCCTCTTTTATCAAGCTGAATCACTCAGTTCACTCTGTTGCCATGCACGCACAAGTAATGTCATAGCAACCTCCCGGGCTTGCTCTTAAACATAAAACAGTAGAACCACATTCACAGGCACATTTCTTAAAAAAAATTCTAAGATTTACATTCCCCGACAAGTTTAAATTTTATGACATATTCTGCAATACAGGGTCATTTAGTTCTTCTTTGGGAGTCTTCTTGAAGACTGTCATCTATAGCAACATCAACGCAACAGAAATGCTTAGTTAGATGTAAAATTCTTCTGGTAGTTTATTTCTATATTCTCAACCTCTAAACTCATAGCTGAAACTTTGTACATTGGCAGAATAGTTTGAATTGTATGGTTTATTTTTAATAACTTTAAAAATTTCCGTGTTTTTGTTATGTCTTTTATTTTTTGAGAATATAATATAATATAGTTATATTTCTTACCTTTCCTCCCTTCCAACCCTCTCATATACCCTTCTTTGCTCTCTTTCAAATTCATGGCCTCTTTTTTTCATTAATTGCTTTATAAATAAATATATGTGTGTGTGTGTGTATTCATACTTTGTAAGTGTTGCATATTTATATGGCAATAAACACACACACACACACACACACACACATCCTTTTTTTTCAGGGCTGAGCACTTGGTGTTAGATGAACAAGTAGTATGCTTTTCCCTGGGGAATACTATTTCTCCCATTCAGTATTTCTTAGTTGCCTGGAGTTCTTTATGTAAAGCTGAGGTTTAGTGGCATTTCGATTTATTTTACATATACAAATGCTCTCTCTCTCTCTCTCTCTCTCTCTCTCTCTCTCTCTCTGTGTGTGTGTGTGTGTGTGTGTGCACGTGCACACACCATCTGTATGCCTGATGCCTGTGAAAGTATATAACTGGAGTTAAAAATGATTGTGCGCTAACATGTAGGTACTGAGAATTAAGACTATGTTCTCAATAAGGGCAAGTGCTCTTAACCCCTGAGCTATCTCTCTAGTTCCTGATTCTAATTTCAAATTGGATTTTAATATATGACTTTAAATTCATGGACTATAGAAATACATGCATTTCTTATTTACCTACAGTTAAGGTCTTTTCTGTTGCTATGATACAACATCTGGGTCAGGATAATTTGTAAAAATTATATTTATTTCACTAATGGTTATCATTGCAAGAGTTTCAGTTCAGCCTCTCTTTTCTTGTATAATCATCAAGGCTTTCACTGGTACACTAGCTTCAAATATCGTTGATACACAAATTTGCAATTAAATTTCAAATATACAAACTGTTGTAGTACTCAAATCATAGCAGTTATTTAAGTAATTTCCGACAAAATATAAGTATTACTTAACACTGAGTAAGAAGTATGTCAAAGTTGTAGAAAGAAGTGATAAACTGTCATATCAGGATTTCTGAACACATTTCAAAGTCAGAGATAAAAATAAATTCTCATTTTGTCCATATGCTTTTTGCCTTAAGAATAATGGGGTGGCTGCTAATTTACTGGATAATCACCTAGAAGACATCTCTAGCTATGTCTAGAAGGGTGTTCCAAGAAAATTTTAACTGAGGAGGGAAGAACAGACACAGATGCAGGTTGGAGCATCCATATTTTGGAGTCTCAGATTGAACAAATAGTAAAATAGAAGAACATAGGCCAAGTAGCAGCATTCATATTTCTCTGCTTCATGCCTTCAGATGGGATGTGATGCGTTACTTTGTGCTCTTCCTTACTAGAGCCATTCTCACCGCTATGTCCCACTATGAGATACTGACCCCACCCATTGTGGGCCCAAAGAAACCATTCCTTCCAGGAGTACCTTCTTTTGTGGTTTATTGTCACAGCATTGAGGAAAGTTAACTGATACACAGACCAAATTCTGCGTACACTAACTTGCTTGCACAAAGTACCATCTCAGTCACTGTTGTCTGTTGTCACAGGTCAACTGACTTGTACTTGAAATGCCAGATGCAAATTTCAGACTTCATGTTTTACCAATGTTCACCCACCTTAGCCAACATTTCGATTCATTGGAAACTTAATACGTGACTTTTTTAAAGAGGTAAAGTATTTCACTGAAATTTAAGGATATCATTTATCCTTTGATAACCATTACGTTAATAAATAAAAATCCAAGGGGAGTTTTTGTGAATAATTTCCTAATTAAACATCCAATAACAAATATGGCTCATACCTTTCAGTAATATAGACAATAACAACTTTTCCTACTGAATGAAAAGTGTTCCATTAAACTAGCATCGTTCCATTTCCCATCAGGTAGAAAGCTGTCCATTCTTGATACTAGACTTGTTCTTACACAAAGCTTTTAACAGGCAACTCAAGTTGGTCTTAGAAGTGAGAGCAAAAGGCTTAAAACCATAGGATACTTCTGATTACAGTTATAACACTTCAGGGCCTGCTGTACTCCTTTTTGAAGAAACACATTTCAAGTTCTTCCTGTATTCTGATAAAGTACACTTTGTATCATATTAACTTGAAGTATCCACAAAAGCTTCCTATGGTTACTATTTCCTTGAAAATATAATAGGGATACATTCTCTATATCACTGACTATCCAAGTGTGGTCTCTAAGCCAGACGTGTATGCTTATCTAGAAATTGCTGAAATACAAATGCTTGAAATCCAATTCAAGCTCATGGATGAGGCCAGTAATCAGTGCTTTCTACCAGTTCTCCAGGACCTTTGTGTGGCGCTGTTTTAAGAACTGTCTATATATTTAAGTTATTAAACATATCCATATATTGAAGTTATTAAATACATCCACATATTTAAGTTATTAAATATATCCACATATTTAAGTTGAGAAGAAAAACATTTCTTCTCAATATTGCTGGCTTTGTCCGGTCTGTGTTACATTTGATATTTGAGAAGAGTAAAACAAATATTTAATATACAAATGTCTGATAATCCTTGCATTGTTATAACATAAGATCATATGGGTTTTGGGAAAATGAAAAGACATTATAAACATTTTAGATTTGAAGAGCAAGATGTTTAAAATTAATTTCATTGGTAGTATCAATAAGACCTTGGTTTATTTGAATTTAGACTTAGAAAATCTTCAGTCCATTATTTGTCAGCCAAATTCTAGTTCCTCAGCTACAGCATCCTTGAGTCTGATGGCCAGATAATTCAAAATGCTGTAGAATACTTAGCAGCATCCATGGCTTCTTTCCAAGAGATGTCTGTAGCTCCCTTTCTCTATTTCGGACAATCAAAATTTCCAATTTTCAAATGTTTTCTGAGAGGTAAATAACCTTCAGTTGAGAACAATGGGGTTCAATGATTTGGATAAGGTCCACTATTTCATTGCAGTTTTCAACCTTAATACACAGTAGAATCATTTAAATATACTGTTGCTAATGGTCTATTTGAGAATTGTTTGTATCAACTCTCTGTGGGGCTCAGGAACGGTACTTTTGTAAAGCTTGTTGGGAGGTACTAAGGTGAATCTAAGATTGACATGAACTGTACAGACAATATAATGCCTTAATTTCCTTATGTGGGAGATATTGTAACACCACGTAGTCTAACCACCACTCAGGATGAATAGATACTGCATTCTGCAAAGCATCTGAACAACAAACTAATGGCTGTGTTAAAGGTAGCAGAGAAAAGAATGCATTTTTTAAAGTTGCCATGGAAATTTTTAAAAAGCTGCATTTAGCCCTTGTTTATGAATTGGGATGATTTGTATTCACTGTCATAAAAGAACATGCCATTCCCAATATGGAAGAGATATATGACATTGTCAAAGGCTCTCCTGAGTGTGAACACATGATAATAATTAAACCTCAATGTAAAAAAGTCATACAAATAATACCAAATCTGTTACAATGAACAACAAAAATACTCTGGATATATTAAATATAAAGTATAATTAATTATATCTTGACTCTCAACATATTGTGTTATAAGTGGAAAACAGAATAGAGTCTGAATAAATTGTTACAACTGAAAAAATTTTATAGCAATGGTTTCATCCATGTCTATAATGTATTTGTAAAAATGTATGAAAATAAGCAAGGCAAACAATAGCAAATGCTAATCATTATTCAATCTTACTAACACACACACACCCACCCCCATATGTATATATGTATATATATATATAAAGTAGTTTTTCTATATCTTCCTTTTTATATTATATGATTAAAACATAGGATATTGAAATCTACTTGAACAAAACACAAGAGAATATGCGCCAGGGAGAAGGAAGCATTTCTTCTTTAGTTTAAAGTGACTATAGGACCCTATAGGAATGAAGAGCTAGTAGGGGCAAAGTTCTTCCATCCCGTAATATCTTATTTATACTCTGGGCTCATGTAGAAAAGACATTACAATTTTGACATCCAAAAGCTTCTCTAATTTTCTCTTCTTAAAGGAAACCTCAGAATTAGATTTTTCAGATATTCTACCAGCTTTTAAATAAAGAACCTTATTGTGAAGTATCTGCTTTTCTGTTTAATAAGTCAAGAAAGTGTGTAAGCTCTGCATTTTCCTTCAATAGAAAGAACTATGGTATCAAATAGAACCTTTTCAAAAAAAGGCAGTACGAGTGTGCACAGTATGAGGCACACATTTTCAAAAGCTGCATTTGTGTGAAACCCTACACTTCCCTGGGGTTGGGGGTATAAGCAGATCCAACACACCAAAACATTCTTCTTCCAGATTAGGAGCTAAGCCAGTATAGCATAGTGACTCTGTGTCTGTTTCTATGAACAATTTAATACATCCTGGTCATAATAGCATGCCTGTGGTGCATAAAGTTGTCCAAAAACTATTCTTCTCAATAATTTATTGTGAAGAATCTATTGGGAGGTTTTATGCATTAATATATAAGAAGAGTTAGGGAACATTTTTGATAATGGGACAAAGGCTTTTGGTGTTTTGTCATAAGAATTCAAAGTTAAACATGTTTACACTATATTTTTTAATATAAAAAGGTGTAAGAACCAATTAATATTACCTTTGATTCCATGGAAGCAGGTGTGATCTAAAAGAAATCCTAATATAGCATGTGTTATTAATACTTCAATATCATGCTTTAAATAAAAAATGTTCAGCTATGCTACTCTTAATCATATAGTCAAAGACTTCTTTATCCTACCGAAGAAACACTTGCTCAGTCATAATAGCCAGGATTTGCAAACTACTGAGATGTCCTTCCACAGAAAAATAGATAAAAATGTGGTGCATTTACTTACATAATTGAGTATTTTTTAGTTATTAAAATGTAATCATAAAATTCACAGGCAAATGGATGGACCTAGAAAAAAAGTCATACCAAGGAAGGTACCTCTGATCCTTAAAGAGAAATATGGTATTGAATTCAGATGTATGTGAATAATAGCCAAGCTACAATCATAGAACCGCGGAGATTTGGTATAGAGGGAGGGACTAGAGGAGACAGATAAGTCTCTCTAGGAAAGAAAGGTAGAACAGATGGATAAGGGTGGGGCTAGAATGGGAGAATCAATTACAGGCCATTTGAGAGGTAATATGGAAACTTGATACAGTAGGTATTCCTAAAATATATGCATATATGGAGGTGATATAAATGAAATCATCAAATAATGGGACAGACTGAGCCCCAATTAGCCATCTTTTACCATCAAATACAGCTTCTAATACCAGGACTTCATTACATCTAATTGAGTTGTTGATCAAAGGAGTCTGATGAGAATCCCCAACCAACCAAGGATGTTGCTAAGACTCTAGGTTGCTCCCTGCAAAGTGACAAGGACACATTGCTGAAGACAACATCTACAGGACTCATTGAAATAATGGAGAAGTCAAGTTGATGCCTACATAGAGCCTTCAACCTATGTTCCAGCATATTTGGTACAGGAAATTACTCTGCATACTTGCAAAGGAGAAATGTAAACCCCAACCCAACTTCAAATGCTTGGATCTACAATGGTGTCCTATTTGCAAGATATGATCGGTCAATGGCAGCACAGAACAGAACTTGTGGGTAACCAACCAATGTCTGATTTGACTTAATGTTCACTCCACAAGATAAAAGTCATAAAAATCATTGCTTTGGTGGCCAAGGACCTGAGACTAGATATCTCAGGGACCTAAGGTAAAACAAAATACTACTGTTCTTTTAAAACAAAACCAAAAAATGTAGTAATAAAATGACTCCTAATAACATTCTGGTATCCTGAGCTTAGTGTGTTGCTTGATTGCCTTCAGAAAACCTTCCTCCTGCAGCAAATAGAATCAAATACAGAGACCCATACCCAGATATTATGCAGTGAGACCTTGAAACACTCAGTCCTAAAAAGGATGTCTCCATTGAATCCCTCCCGTTAGAACTCATCTAGGAATTCTGCAGAAGTGGAGGCAGAAAATAAAAGCCAGAGGGAATGGAGGACATTAAGGCTCTCTAAGTCAACATGAGAAATGCACATTTTAACTCACAGACTAAAAGCAGAATGTGTAGGGCCTGCATGGGTCTACCCCTGCCCCCCACTCTCTCTCTGTGTAATAGCTTTCAATTAAGTGATGTATTGGATTCCTGAGTGTGCAAACCAATAAGAGTGTCTCTGTTTCTTGTGTCTTTTCTTGAACTCTTCCTCTTCTATTTTTTGTCCAATTCCAATGTGTTAATTTTTGTTATATCCAATTATATTTATTATTATATTATATTATGTTATATTATATTATATCATTTAATTATAATTCCTTAGAATCCCGTTTTTTGTTATAATGAGAAAAAGAAAGGGAGTTTTTGCAGATGAGAGGGCAGGTGTGAAGGAACTGGGAGAAGTCCAGGGAGGGAAAACCAAAATCAGGATATTTATGAGAAAATCTATTTTTAATAAAAAGAGAAATTAAAAAGTTATTTTTGAAGATCATCTTTTTGTTGTTCTTCCTATGGAGTTGCAAATCCTTTCAGCTCCTTCAGTTCTTTGTCTGACTCCTCCATTGGGTTACCAATGCTCAGTCAGATGGAAGCCCTTGGTCCTGTGAAGGCTCATTTCCCCGGTGTAGGGGAATGCCAGGGCATTGAGGTTGGACTGGGTGGGTGGGAGTGGGAGCATCTTCATGGAAGCAGGGGAGGGGGAGGGAGGATGGGACATGGGGAGAAGGGGAGAGAGGAAAGGGGATAATATTTGAAATATAAATACATAAAATAACCAATAAAACTAAAGTTAAAATAAGAAAAAAACAGTCAAAAAAAAGATCATCTTTTTGTACTCAATGGAAAATGCTTTTCCTTTTGTCTTTTTTTCCTTTGAAGATTGTGAACCCTTCAGGAGTTGTAGCCTGGATGATAGATATGTCAGTAGAGAAAGACCTTGAAAGTTATATCCACTCCTGGTTTCTTAGCATGCCATTCAGCTGCCTCACACTCACAAAGATATAGAGAGAGTGTCTTCCATTACATACCCTCTTTGTCCTGGTGGACTATGACCCTCTGAAGTCATGAGCCAAAATAACCCTTTTCTTAAGTGACTGTTGTCAGATATTTTGGTCCCAGTGGTGAGAAAAGCAACTAACATAGAAAATAATAGCCAAATATCACTGAGAAACTATCAACCTGGTGCTCCCCTAGAATAAACCCATTTGTGGTATACATATGTATTGAATAACTATTTCAAATAAAATTATGTTAATATTTACTGAACCCAAATCTTCCCCTTTTAAATAGAAAAACTAATTTCTGTATTTTATGCATAAGAAAAGTATGAAGAAATATTATTTCTTTAGTCTTTTAAAACTAATTAGCTCTACAGAGAGCCAGGATATTTAGACTTTGATTTAGTAAGAGCCTATTTTTACTTTGCTTCTTACATTTGAATGTTCCAGCATTTCAGGAAAACTTAAGAAAAGGAGATGCCTTTATAACTATATAAAATTGTATCATTCCCTGCTGCCTCAATACATCATAATTTGAAAGTGATACTTTAATGATATTTCTCTTTTGTTTCTCCACCAAATGATACTAAAATAAGAAAACAGTAAGCAATAAAACAAAGCAAGTGTAGAGCTATCGTTGCTAAGGTAACCATAATCATATTTTCTTAAACTGTGGTAGAGCAGCTACGGCAGTTCAATTCAAGTTCATGTTTCCTTCAGAAGCTTGTATATGTACAAAGTACTTATTGAACACAACAGTAACACTCCAACCAAATATGTGAAAATAGGAGTGAAACTGAAGTACAACATTCAGATTATTAAGGAGAAAGAGGAAATAATATTTGCTAGAATTTGTGATGCCACGGAAACTCTTTCCTTACTTCTACTTCACTTAGCCTAGAAGGTCCAAGAAGAAATGGGTATCTGACTTTCTGAAACTGTGTTGACTCTAGTATTAATGAGTTCTACTCGGAGATGATACAGGAAATATAGGTTAAATGAACTGCAATCCTCTAATAAAGACCTTATCCTCAGAATAATGTAACAAACAGTGTAGTATGGGCACTCTATGAACTATTGTTTTTGTGAATAAAATGGCTAATATTTATGATCATTAACTTATCTTCCTACTAAAGAAAAGTACCATTTTTCATATATTATTGAAGACACTGTCATCATTAACTTATATCTTCTTTCATGTTGCCCTGGGGAATGACAGGATTTTTACGCCCAAAGGTTGGCCAATATCATGGAGATTTCCAGGAGAGGTAGTCACATTGAGCCATACGTTATTTTTGCTCAGATTTTCTCACTCAGTTACTCCTTAGTTCTGAAAGTGTATAAATATCATTTAACAGTGTAGAGTCCACATTCATTTTCCCACAGAAATGATGCACAGTGGTTTGAGTTCACAGGCCAGCTCATGTAGAACCATTTCAACCATGATGCCTTTGAAGCACAAAGAGAACTGTGAATGTAAATGATAACTACACTCGTACCTTTTGAGATCACGGAAAAAGTGGAGACACATTGTCATGTGATAGAGGAATAGATGCTGGGTTGGAATCAAAAATTCTGAATCAGTTCCATCTAGACGCTTCTTGGCCAGAGATCAGAAGCTGTACAGAGTCTGACCAAGTTCAGTAGCCCGACTCAGCATAGGAACAAAATTCATCATTTGTCGAACCAATGAAACAACGAGCTTATGAAGTCTGGGTGGTGATTTCAGTTCTTCCAACCCTCCATCACCTCCTCTAGAGGAAACATTTGGGAAGAACAGACCAAGTGACATAGTTGGATTGTTCTGTCTAGCATTATTGGCCTTAGAGTCATGAAGAACTCCTAATAGTCCTGCTTTCTTTTGTATAATAAAGATGACATGGGGGTTAAAAGAATGGTGAGGGAGGCAGAGCTGAAGAGATGAAATAGTTGAAAGACAAATTTAATTCCATGCTGAAATTATCCTTTTGTGGTTATGAGTATGCCCTAAAATAGAATCCTAGAAAATGAAATGTGTACTTTAGAAACACGAAGAGACCTCTCAACAATTCAGCACTTAAGGTGATGTATATTTTAAATTCATCATTCTTTTATAAATCCTTGCATTTAATTTCCACAGACGGCATGAACTTCACAATGCATAACTCATGAAAAAAAGGAAAATATTTAATTTATATGTACTCTATAAGACAACTTCACTTACAGGGGAATTCACTTGTAATTAGTATCAAAATAATTTACTAGTTTCCAATTTAAAAATTAATTTTATAGAGTTTTAAGTATAAGTTAATGACCTACTGAGGCTGGGGATATAACATAGTAGAAAAGTAATTGCCTAACATATGTGAGTCCCCAGGACCACTAAGGTCAAATTTAAAATGAAGAGCTCCTTGAGAAGAAAAATGTTTTCATTCTCGTACTCCTTTATACATTGTTTAAATATTTCTACATAAATAAGTGAAAAATTATCTTTCCATTTCCAACAGTTTTTAATTTCTAAAATCATATTGTGATGTGAACAATATACCTCAGAGAGAGAGAGAGAGAGACAGAGAGAGACAGAGACAGACAGAGACAGAGACAGAGAGAATGTGTGTGTGTTAGAGAGAAAAAAACACCACCCACTTGTCTAAGTACCTCCTCTATAAAGAGAATGGAACCTTTTGCAGCAACTGTGCATATCCCTGCCATTTGCATAAAATAATAGTTCTAAACCACTAAAGAAGCACATGAGCATTTTTAAGCTGAAACGATTCAAAATGAGTTTTAAAAATCTAAAACAGTACCAGTTTAAATTCTAATATTTTTTGCCTAAACAAAGAGACAGTACTGTAAATACCTATATCACGTACTTAAATGCAGGTGACCTAGAAACAACAAACTTACAAATATTCTGTACATGGGAACAGTCAATCCGACACAATCAGATCAGCAACACAGAGCAGGCTCTCTCTAGATTTCAAGTTGAGGGAAGTGTTCCCCTAGGAGTCACCCTGGTCTCTTCTCACTGGATACTGGAGTTGGTAATAATTAGAGTGAAAAAGGAAAATGGGAAGTCATGTTCCTCTGCCTCTGCCGGACTTTCTTCCCACCATTCTCACCAAGGAATCCATTTCCCATAAGTGTTACAAAGATTGCCTTGGTTCCCAGGCCGACCCATCAGAAGTCCACTGGGCCTGCAGTTCAGCTGGAACTGTGCTATTAATACTAGGCTGACTTCCCACTTGGAAACGAACTCTAGCCCTGACAGTGCTGTTGGTCAGCTCTGTTATGGTTAAATGGATTTGTGGGCGGTCCTGGGATCCTGCCAATTAGAACATCCTTTCTGTGGGAAAATTCCTTTCGAGGCTTAAACAACTCACTGTCAAGCATGGGTTTCAGCCACAAGTTGGGAAAGGCCTCAGGCATTGACAAATCAATCCTCACCTTTCTTTTTCTGGAAATGTTTAGATAAGAATTGCAGTAAAATAACACAGACAAGTGTAAAATAAATTCAAAACTCAACACACAATATGCTCCATGGCAAAGAATGGGTGTATTTTTCCTGACAATGTTAATATAGAAATAGATCAGTTCTACACACACACACGCACGCACGCACACACACACACACACACACACACACACACACACACGTACACACACACTGCACAACATAGCTGCACACTTCATTATATGGTGCTTCATGCAAGTGTATTGTCATTAATGCAGAATTGACATCATTGTTGTAAAAAAGATCAACTATAAAAAAAATAAAAAAAAAGAGATCAACTATGACTCAGTCCCTACTTCTATGCTATAACTTTTGTTCTCATCTAGGTACTGATTTATACTCGTTGTCAATTCTCAATTGGTTCAGACTAAAATTACATCAGTACAATAACCAGATAAAATTTGGTGAAAATGTTGTAACCAACATTAGCCTCGAACCTTAGGAACATCATATTTAAACCAGCCAAGATACTCAATAATAATATAAATGTCTTCCTAAATGTATGGGATGAATGTCTACAAAGGATATTGCTCTCATCCATAGCAAATAGATTGTTTGGTACAACTCGGGTGAACTACAGATTCTAACAGTTTTCCTACACAAACAATAATAATAATGAAACAGAGGCAATACTGATGTTTGGGTAGCAGATTGTAATTTGGTAGGAGATATCTGCTGCCTAGGAAACTGAAATCAGCACTGCTAACAAAAGCAAACAAAGCATTGGTTATAATTAACCCATACCACGTGGGAAAGGATCAGTGCATTCAGCAGAAGCAGGACAAACCCGTCTACATTAATTTAAAAACCTTACAAAAGGCCCTGGAGACAAGACTACTGAGTGAATGATATCTCAGCTTTGCATTCTAGTTTTCTTAGTTAATCATACCTAAGTATGAAATAGTCTGCGACCCATGGGCAGTATGAAATCGAGTGATAGAAGATTTGAGAGGATTTCTTAAAATAAATGACTGAGAATTATCTTTCAATTGGCCTATAAAATAAAGACTCACTCATAGGAAGACTGTATCATCTATAAATACTTCTTAGAATATGGATGGCAGTTTTAATTCCATCTTATATAAATCAAAGAAATTCACTAAATTAGTGATGTTAGTGTGGTGATTTGAAAATCAATGATCCCCATAGACTCATGTATTTGAACGCTTGGCCCATGGCAAATGGCACTACTAGAAGGTGTGGCCTTGTTGGAGTAGGTGTGGCCTTGCTGGAACAAGTGTGTCACTGTGGAGACGGTTTTGACGTTTGATATTCTCAAACTACACCCAGTGTGGCACACAGTCTCCTCCTGCCTTCAGCTCATGCTGTGGTACTCTCAGGTACCTTTCCAGAACCATGTCTGACATGCTTCTTTTTTTTTTTTATTAACTTGACTATTTCTTATATACATTTCGAGTGTTATTCCCTTTCCCGGTTTCCAGGCAAACATCCCCCTCCCCCCTCCCCTTCTTTATGGGTGTTCCCCTCCCCATCCTTCCCCCCTTGTTGCCCTCCCCCCAACAATCACGTTCACTGGGGGTTCAGTCTTGGCAGGACCAAGGGCTTCCCCTTCCACTGGTGCTCTTACTAGGCTATTCATTGCTACCTATGAGGTCAGAGTCCAGGGTCAGTCTGACATGCTTCTTGACATGACAGTAATGTACTAAATTCTGAAACTGCAAGCCAGCTCTAATGAAATGTCCTCAGTCTGAAAAAAAAGACATTTCTCTGAAAACATTTTTTTTTACTCAGGAATGCATAATTACTAAGGTCACCCACTAGAAGAAGAGATTTCATTAAACCACAATAGGAAGAGGAAATCATGTTTAATTGACATATTAATCCTACAAATTATTATCCTGTAATTCTATAAAAATTGAAGGTAACCCAAACAATTTTACTTTGTTTATATATTTTTTCAAGAATTTATTTAATCTATAATAAGATTTATTAAAATTTATATAAGTATCAAGTTTCTTATCACTATATTATAACTCATAAGTTCTGATTAAATTAACCTAACTTAGTGTAAAATTCTTTATTGTTTTGACTTCACACTTAAAAATACATCTCCTCCTTTCTCTTTAACATGGCCTTCCATAGATCTTACAGGCCCCAGGTTTTTCTTCTTTCTCTTGCTTTCTTTAACACCTATGAAATAGTTTCATATAATCTAGTTGTCTATTTTCCATTCAATTATATGGATACTATTTGCCATTGAATTCTATATAATTATATGTATTTAATGATAATAGAATTACTGTGTCCCTTGAATATGTCACTTGGAAGACCTATTTAAACAAGAAAAAATGCCTCTCTTCTGTATGTGCATGTAAATATCAATGAAGGTCAGAAGAGGCTGTTGGACTCCTGGAGCCAGAGTTACATGCAGTTATAAACTACCTTATGTGGGTGCTGGGAGCTGAACTCACGTCCTCTGGAAGAGCAGTATGCCCTACTAATTAATGAGCCATCTCTGAAGCTCATTGTTTACTTTTCTCGGATGGCTACTGCACGATACAATAATAATAAGGCCAAAGTGCTTGAACCAAAGTATGTTAAGAGAAGTGAAACTTCTTGGGTCATCACCCATATGACGTTAACAAGAAAACCCATATACATGCTGTACTATAGCTTGTTTATTAGATTGGTTCCTGTTGTGACGAATGCATGCTATTTCCATTTTTAGCTCAGACACGCAAATTTTCTCACACCATTACCCACACCCCAATGTATAACTTTGAGCTGGCTTTCTCAGCACTCTTTATTCAAAGTGAGAACAATATTTACCTAAAGGATTCATGCCAAATATAAGAAGCTGCTGGCCATTTTCATGTTGGGATGGAGGAGCTAAAGTGATACATGTGTGGCAGTTGGATTACTATCACACAGACACACACCATTTTATCAGTCACTTGTAACTAAGCTTGGTTTATAAAGATTTGTCCACCGAACTTGCTTTCAGTCAGCCTTTCAGACTTGGAATATTTTGGACCCCTGAATATCTTTGTTACTCCTTTGGGAAAACCAAATTTCTCAAAAGTCTCAGTCGGAAAAAAAAATAAAAAAAAATTTAAAAAATTAAAAAAAATAAAAAATTTAAAAAAAAGTCTCAGTCGGTAGTCACTTGCCCTCCCATCTTCCTTCCATATTTCTGATGCCTGACTAGTCAATGTTGGCCTGTGGTCAAGGGTACATTATTCATCTTAGTTCCCAAAAGAGCATCATTTTAAGTTGGTAGATACATCATTGAAGGGGCCAACCATGCTTTAAATGCACTTCAAACTAAGGTTGGTTGTGTGACATTTTAAAAAAGAGCCATACATCAAACGCAATGATGTCTTTAGATAAGACACAAGTAAAATTCACTGCTGGATAAAGAAGCCAGATGGTCTGCAATCTGAAATGCTGGGATGCATAAAGGAAGAAGCTTCCAGTAGTCAGTAGCCTGTGCTTCCTTTATTTTGCTGGGCTTTCTTGGTATCAGTACTGCTGCTGCTAAATCTCAGGACAGACTTATCTCTACGGTAGGCAGCAGGAATCACTCACTGATGGAGACTTATTCTCAAGCTGTGTGGAAGGCACTAATAAGTGGGCAGGTAGGCAGGTAGAAGAGACGACAGCAAGTAGTCCCTGCCACTGTATTTTACCCAGATGCAGCCAAAGAAAGATGAGGGAACTTCTAGAATTCTATTCCTAAGAAAAGAAATTAGGAAGGAATGACTTGCACATCTTCCTGTGTTGATTATCACATCTCAGTGTGATTATCTGAAACGAACCTAGTCTCTCACGCCAGCAGCCTGAGAATAGTGGGAAGAGTACGCACAGCAGGATGGACCCTCACAGCCTATATATAGATGCTCTTACATGCTGGACTTTGGCTTCAGTTACATTGCGATTTTGAGGCTGATTAATCTCCTGAGAGGGTGGAATGTTCTCCTACTTGCAGCTAAATAGCTTCTAATCCATTTGGTCCATCTAATCAACCTATCAACCTTCCAAATTTAAAGACAGTAAATCCTCTCCCTGCCTTGGCATATGTTGCTCTAGGGTAAATTATTTTTAGAATCTCGAATGACCAATAAGTACATGCCAGCTACAGTATACTCTTGGAGGTAACAAGACAGCTTTTCACATCAGTTCTCTTCTTCCCCTGTGAATTACAGGGATTAAACTGAGATTTTTTCAGCCCTGCCCAACAAGCACTTTTACCTATATATGGAGTTATCTGCCAGTTGCTATTTATTCAGTCTACTCAATACATATATCAATGACTGTCTCTAGAATAGTAACCGATGGGGATTGCTAGAGTGATATATTGTTATCTTCAGGTATGAAATAAAAAGTAGATAAACAGTTACACAATTCATTGCATATATTGGATTCACAAACATTAAAAGACTTATGTTCGTTTACATCGAATGTAAAAACACACATTGCATTTGTCCATTAGGTAGTCAAAAAACAATAACAATGGCTTGGTTGATTGTTTTTTACATCTACTGGAACTGTGATATAAAGCAAGCAATTCACACTGAAAAATCAGCTTCTTTTTGTATTGGGGTCAAGAAACTGGACAGATCACTCAGGAGTTAAGGGCATCTACTGCTGTTGTAGAAGACTCAGGTTTAGTTCAAGGATCATAGTGGGTGATTCAAAACCACCAGTATTGCTAGATCCAAAGGACTTGATGCCTCTGGCCACTGTGGTACATTCAGTCATGTATACATACCCACAAATAGATACAAAGACCTACACATAGTTAAAAATACAATTTTGAAAAGATAGAAATATAAAAAGGAGGAGAGATACTTTTTTCCTTAGTCTTCTTAGGCTACCACAGCAAATAACATTGAGTGACTTGCTTGATTTAAATGACAGACATGTATTTTTCACAGTTCTGTAAGCTGGAAGCCTGAGATCAAGGTATTAGCATGGTCAAATTTTAGTGAAGACGCCTTTTGACTTGCAGATGGCTGCCTTTCCTCTGTGTCTAAACATGGCAGAAAAACCCTGTGTTAATCTAAAAATACTCAGTTCATCATGGTCACACACTCCTTCCCACAATCTAAACCAAATCAGCCGCTGAATGTCCCATCTCACATCCCATCCCATTCAGAGACAAAAGTCCACACAGAAATTCAGGAAGATGCACAAACATTTAGTTCCTTTTCTAAATGGGTATTACGTCAAGGTTAAAGACAACGTAAAAGCTAATGGTAAATGTTAGAGCCTTTTACTTAATAAGTGACAGTGACTGTGTCACTAGCAACCATGGAGGACACAATGAGTCAAAAGACTGAAATATTCATTCATCACTCCATTCATATACATAGATAAGCCTCCTAATTTTAAAAACAATAAAGGCAAAATGAAAACGATAGCCGTCTCCTAAGCTAATACTAATACACTAATAAAGGGTACATGCCAAGGAATGATAAAGCAAAAACTAATATATAACAGATGATAAAACTGTACAGAAACCAGGAAGGAAAGTGTGGGGGACAAGACTAGAGGGAAGGAAGTAAGAGAGTTTTAAATGTTAAGTGTTTAGCAGTGATCAGTGCCCTGGCGTACTGTATGCATTGGTATTTCTTTTCACAAAGGCTAAATGACTTTTTTCTTACCTTCTTTCCTTTGTATTTTTACAATGTTGTTGTCACACTTGAAATAGTGAAGCCTGACTGTAGCGTTAAAGCTGCACTCTCAGGGTGAAATGAATGCATTTCCTGTAACGGGAGAGGGGATCTGGGATGGAAATGTGCTTAAGAAGAAGATCAGAAATTCAATGCTTGCAGGAAAGACCGGGACATAGTGTTTAGAGAGATAAGAGTAGAAATAAAAAAGGAGAGAGCTGTGGGGATTAAAAAGCAACAAAGTTTGCCAGAAAGAAGCTTTTGCAGGCTGGAGAGATGGCTCAGTGGTTAAGAGTCTAAGTGGTTAGAGGACCTGAGTTCAATTCCCAGCACACACATTGCAGCTTATAATTGTCTGTAACTCCAGTTCCAGAAGATCTGGCACTCTTGAACAGAGACAGACATGCAGGAAAAACATCAGCACTCATAAAAAAATAACTTTTTAAAAGGCAGCAGCAACCAGAGCTTCCAGGGACTAAGCCACTACCTAAAGACTATACATGGACTGACCCTGGACTCTGACCTCATAGGTAGCAATGAATATCCTAGTAAGAGCACCAGTGGAAGGGGAAGCCCTGGGTCCTGCTAAGACTGAACCCCCAGTGAACTAGTCTATGGGGGGAGGGCGGCAATGGGGGGAGGGTTGGGAGGGGAACACCCATAAGGAAGGGGAGGGGGGAGGGGGATGTTTGCCCGGAAACCGGGAAAGGGAATAACACTCGAAATGTATATAAGAAATACTCAAGTTAATAAAAAAAAAAAAAAGAAGGATATTCTTAAAACCAAAAAAAAAAAAAAAAGGCAGCAGCAGAGGCATTTGGCATCAAAGGCTGCAGAATTTAAATGCAGTAAGGACTCAGCTTATGACTTTGGAGGTGATGGCTCTTGTAAACTGGAGAAAAAAATAGATGCAAAAGAGGAATGATACTGAAGCTACTTGACAGAGGGCTGAAGAATAGACAGATAATATATGAGCTGTCCTAAATAGATATTCAGCTGCAAAAGGGAATGGGTTTTAACAGAGTTTTTGCCAAGGCAGAGACTTAACATGAGATAACAGTCCAGAAAAACAATTCTGAAGTTACAGGTGCAGTTGGACGATACATTCCATGGTGACCCTCAATGAAGAAGGATTACATAGAATTTGGATTAAAAAAAGACATAGATTTTTCTCTGAGATAGGAGGAATTGAGATCTGTACTTCCTGTGTTTGATTCATATATGATAAATCTTTTACTACAATGACAAATTGACCCAGTATGTTCATGTGCAACTATAAAGGACTGGAATAATGAGGCTTTCAAAAAGCCTTTTTTAACATTACAAAAAATGTTATATGTCAAGGTTACGGCTTTTAATAACTTGCCACGAGTTGCTGCTCTCTCTGAATCTTGAACCCATTATCACGAGAGCACTGATGGGGCTGAGCTTCTGGAAGTGACTGATAGATCTTGTACTTATGGCTGGTTAATGAATCACCCAGGAAGCAGGAGAGACCAGGATGTTACCTCCTCCAGACCATGGGGCTTTCAGGCATCTGCCCTATCAGACAGGCACATCTGCTTCTCCAGAAGAAGGAAACAAAGCTAGAATAGAGGGTTGGCTGGCAAAGCCACAAGGTCAAGCCTTGGCCTCTCCTTCCTGACTTCCGGCATTGACCTGGACCGACGCTACATGACCTGACTTGTAGCGACTGTGCACACTGCACAAAGAACTAAATTAGGAGACACTGTAAGTTCCTCTTTCCAAACCTGCAGAATGTCTTCTGATTCACTTACTCACAGACCTCAACTGGCCTCTTCCTATGTATCAGACACTGCCCTGGGCTCGGAAGAAAGTATAGTGGTAATAGACGGCTAGAGTTCTTGGACAGGGACTAATTATTAATAAGGCCTCTTACTGTTTATCTAAACGGATGCATCTGTAACTCTTGCTCAGCATATTGGATCACTGTTTACAGAGGGTGAGCTTGCTGTTTATTTCTCAGCATGGAAGATGCACATGTTGTACTTTTCATTTACAAGGTACAGCTCAGAGGAAACAAAGCCCCAGAATAAATACTTCATTCTAAAACCCACAGAGGACGATGAGCGCTGAAACTGACATGTGTTCTAATTTTTATCATGCCCATTTGGTTCAGGCTTTCAAACCTGTCAGAAGATCCCTGTGCAATATAAGAGACAGTAATTTTATTGTGGCATTACCTCAAATTGCATTCTCATGCCTCCCTTATTATCTTTCTAATTTGTCTTGTTACCAGATTTGAATTCATCTTTCAGGAATTCATTTAAAGTTGTCTTAAAGTTTGTATATTTTACTTGAAGTGTAATTAGGTTATCACCTAGAAAACATGATTATTAACACTGGCTTTGATATTTATGTTTTTAAGCATGTTAATATTTTATCCATTAAATTGAAATCATAAATTTCAAAATTATTTACAAATATTATACAGAATTGCTTTATTTTTTACATTATGAACTTTTACCCATTTAGATGTTTCTGTGCTACTTTTAAAATATCCCCAAAGCACATGGAGTGAAGAGTTATTTTCTTGCATGTACAGACATTTTTGCCTTATTTTTTAAATTATTTTTATATTAAAAGCAACAAAGCACACATATTTTATAAACAGGTAGAAATCATTGACGATGATGGTGATGATGATGATGATGAAGAAGAAAAACTATCTACAATAATGTAAAGTAACCATAAGTTCTTTTAATTGTTTTCTTACTTTTATTAATGTTGTACTATCTGCAAATCATGGAGATATTTTCATAATTTAAAATAATTACTAGAAAATCATCTCTCAATTCAAGCACACCCATTTTGAAGTAAATGATTTCATCAGAGTCTTAGATGTAAAACCTTGATACAAAGGAATATAGACAGAGTTCTTGGCTTTAAAACGTGTGCATTTTAAATTTGTATATTATATAACTTCCAAAGATGCAGGATACAAATACAACCCAGATGTTCCCATAATGCATAGTTTCCATTGTGTGACTTATTCTTCTATAGTAATGTTTCCTAACACACATTGGACAGTCTTATTCAGAAATTCTTAAATCATAAAATACTTTGGACTTTACAAAGTATATACAAATATTCCCAAATATGGAAACCTCTCAAATATATACTATCAAACAAGACATATATAGTGTGCATTGCTATAGCCAAACTTATACTCTCATATTTTATCCTGTATACTTCTCTATTCTTGTACCTTCTAAAATAAATAGCAAAGTAGGAAAGGTTTTAGTAAATATTTGCATAGAAAAATAACAAAATGTCTCAGAGATGTGAGTGAGAGCAAGCTAGTGGATTGATCAACTTAGCTACTGTCCAGGCCCAGATCCAGGCTTTGAGCTGGCTCACCCCAATATCTACCCCATTTATGACCTGCTGGAGCATATGAAGGGGCTGATCCTGCTGAACCAAAGGTGCAGGATCTCCATTACTCTGTCTGACAGCAGAATATCAGAGAGGAGTCCTGGTAAGGATCCAGTATTAGTAGTAGAGTAAAGCCAGAGGCCTTAACCACATTGTGACTTGTTACAATGAATATTTTCAAGTAACTCAGTTTGTCCAAAAGGGTATACTGCATGGCATACTGCAGCTTCCAGTGCCACTATGACAATGTGATAGAAGGGGAGAAGGGTGGGGGAAATAGAGAACAGAATGATACATGTACAGGGAAAGAGAAATTCCTATGATGGGTATGAGAGAGGGTTATGGTGGATGGAAAAGCCTGTCATTGCCCAGAAATGTCAGTGAGATGGGGTTTTTGTTGTTGCTTTAAAAAAAAACTAAAAATTTAGGGATGAGGTTACAAGGATGGAGGGCAGATACTGAAGGACTAGGAACTGAGTAGGAATGAAGTTCAGGATGTGAAATTCCCAAGGTATTAATAAAAAGTTCTGTTTTAAAACAATAGCAAAATGTAATTGTCACCCTTTAAATTCTGTAAGCTTTCGATTTCCCATCTACCTGTTCTCAGATGTTTTATAGACTCCTGAATTCTATTCTTTGATAAATTCTCACCAGCTAGGATTTTTTATCACATCCTGCTTAAGACTCTTCACTGAGATCAGAATATAGATTGCGGGAGTAGAGAAGTTCTTGTCTATAGTGCATTGTGGCACTTCCTGTTTATCTTGCTTCCTAGTTCCCTTTGTGACGCTCAACTGTTTCAATGACTCTTCAGGCTACAGACCAGGAAGTTTAGAAGAGTCTAGAACTGGGCTTTGTAATACTAATGTGCTTACTGTGCCAAGAAAAAAAATCCATTTTATGTTCAGCATGTCTGGAAGGAAGATACTGCTGCAGCGGTTCTCAGGGCAACACATTGAATACTGTCTGTAAGTTTTCCTACTTAGTCATGACTTAGAGCCCAGGCATGATGATATACTATCACTCAAGCACTAAGTAGAAGCCTCTGCACGGAGGTCAAACCTTAATCTCATCAGTTATTTTCAGTACGATTTAATGTATAGAAGCAATAACTTGTATCTACAATTTATGTTATAAGGATTGGATGAGATATTAAATATAAAACTCTACTTTCCTCATCCACTATAAATATTTTTTAAATGACGGTAGTTGAAATTGCCATCAAAATAGTCTCTAGAGTGCATTTTGAGTTCTCTTTTCCATTTGATTCAGTACATGCCCATTTTCTTTAAAGCTTACTATAAATGGGTAGTTATTTAGGTAAACATCACAGAATAGCACATTATGACAGGTCCCTCAAAAGAGCGACTGGGCTAAATTGCAATGTGTTAGGTACGTGTAAAAATGACAGTCAAGGTTGGGGCAGATTCACAGGCAAAATAGGGGCAAGCCTCTTGCCTGAGGGATGCTGACAAACTATTGATCACAGATGTTCACAGATGTTTTTCACTTAGGGAGATTCAATTCTATGGGCCAAGGCTGCGTCTGATGCTTTGCATGTATCAGAAATCCTTGCCAGAAGTAACCCCACTGCATCTACCATTAGAAACCACAGTGCTACCTGCAAAAAGCAATCAGGATAAGTCTTAGGAAATGGTGATATAGAACAGTGTCTCTTTTCCTAACTGAGTGTCATGTAGCAAAATCTATTTCAGCTTGGCTTCCTTTCTTTCAACCTTTGTTTCAACTTCCATAAAATGACAGTATTTAAAGTGCATCTTACAAAAAGTAGTGAGACTTAAGTCTGTGGGATCAAAATCATTACTATTGTTATCAATATTGTAATCTTCTTCCTTTTTCTTGTGATGTCAGTTTTAATGTCAGACCTGAGTTGTTTCTCTGAATATAGTTAATAGAAGAGGAAAAGTGAAATGAAAAGCTTGGAAAAATAATCTTACTAGAAAATTAATCTTATTACCCTATTTCCTTCTGGTACACATTTTTTATAACTGTCCAGTTAATATCCTTCCAATATATTCCCCAGGAACCTGATCCTGTCTAGAACCAACCCAGTTCTAAGAACCCAGAGAGTAGTCACCATATTTTTTTATCTTTATCGAGTTTCCATTTGTAATATTCTTTTTTTAATTTATAATTTCAAATGTTATCCCCTTTCCTGATTTATCCTCTACAAACACCCATCCCCCCCATCTTCTATGAGAGTGCTCCCCCGCCTACCCACCAACCTACCTACCCACCTACTCACCCACTCACCCACTCACCCACCCACCCACCCACTCCTGCCTCACCACCCTAGCATTCCCCTATGCTGAGGCATCAGGGCATCAAGCCTTCACAGGACCAAGGGCCTCCCCTCCCATTGATGTCAGATAAGGCCATCCTTTGCTACATATGCAAATGGAGCCATGGGTCCCTCCATGTGTACTCTTTGGTAGGTGGTTTAGTCCTTGGGAGAACTGGGGGGTCTGGTTAGTTGTTATTGTTGTTCTTTCTATGGTGTTGCAAACCCATTCAGCTCCTTCAGTCCCTTCTCTAACTCCTCCACTGGGGTCCCATGCTCTGTCTGATGGTTGACTGTAGTCACCATCTTAAAGCAAAGTAGTAGATCAGGAAAGGTGGGTAGAGGAATACTGGGTAGAGGCCACTTGGAAGAGAGGATTGAGGCTTTCGAGTCAAGGCCATTTAGACATAGGAATCTACTGAGGCTTTCAATCAACAGTTTTTTTTTAACCCCTGCTTCATCTCTCAGCATCAAATCAGTTCAACAACTAAACAGCCATTTAAACTCTTAAGAGGCCAGCAAACTATAACCCCCAGAACAAATCAAGCCCATGTCTTGTTAGTGTCAGTAAAGATTTAATGGACTCAATCAAACATATTCATTCGTATATCATCTATGTGCAATGATGTTGGAATTTTGATAAAGACTATAAAGCCTAAAATATTTTCCTACCAATCTAAACAAACTAAAATGCACATCACAAACATACACAAAAACCCACTCCACAATAACAACCACAATAAAATATACTTGCCTTGAAATTTAAATAATTTTATAATATTTTAATAACTTAGAATTATTATAAACTTTAATAATGGCACAAAGAGCTTATTACTGGAAATTTCTATGCAAAATCTCTTTAATGCATGCTTAATCACTGACATATAAATTAAATATTATCTATCAGAAATAGAATTCTTAATTTTATTCATTTGCATAAATGATGCAATAAATAAACATAGAGAAGCAATGTTTCTTTATAAGTATTTCATTAAGGAAATATTAGTACTTCTGCTGCTGTTCAACTCTGAAGTATCTACACAATAATTAATAACAAGTGAACTGAACCAAAAGACTTTCCTGTAGGTACCACAATTGTCTCCGTAAAAGTATATTATAACCTTGACATAGATTTAATGTACATTATTATATATGTTAATCAATAAAAATATGTAATCTTCTGAAGACCTAAATCAGATAAAGAAAATTGTTTAACTTGAGGAGGTACTCATCTTTGTGTTCTGGTCCAGTTGATTATAAGATGTGACTATTTACATTAAAACAAAACGAGAAACAAGCCATCCGCTGTGACCAGTTGTGCAACTTATATCCATGTTACTTTCTAAGGTAAACTCTCTTTTCTCCTTCTGAGATTTTTAGGCATCATCTTTGGTTTTATTACCATAAAGTATTGACATATGTAATTATAATCAAATGACAAACTCAACAAGATAATATTTTCCATAATAAGCAAAGTACTGAACATATATGCTTATATTTCTCCTACTTTATATTAACATGTAAAAGTAGACATTTTATATTATATTTAGTACTTTGAGCTTACATTTCTCATTTCTTGTATTTTTAAATTAATAGCTCAAAGTAATTAATGACTTAATTGGGACAATATTTTACCATTGCTGCTATACTATGTCAAAAATATTTTAGATATTCAAAAGCCACAATATTACAAAATATTGTAAAAGGCCACTTAACATAAAAATATATGCTTGAATAATCCTGAAATGTTTAACATGAACATTCTCAAATTTTCAACTTCATTTTACATGTATGGATGTTGTCTATCTGTTAACACAAAGATCAGAAAAGTGTACTGGATCCCCCTGGAATTGGAGTTACAGAGAGTTGTGAGGCTGCCATGTCAGTGCTTGGAATTGAACACAAGTCCTTTGCAAGAACAGTAAGTGCTCTCAAACATTAAGCAATTCCTTATACTTCAAATCTCTAACTTTGATATGCTTTTTTTTTTACTGAAAAAATGGCTTTTGACAATTTCATACATGTATGTAATGTTCTTATTCCCTTCATTCCCACCCTTTCTTACTTTCTCCCCACCCTAGTTAGTACCCCCTTCCCTTTAGGTCAACTTTTCCATATTTGTATCTTGTTATTTTGTTCTGTGACCCACTGATTTTTAACCAGAACTGTCAGCATGACCATGGGTTTTTATACTATATACTGGAGGCAAGGGTGCTCCCTGAAAACAATGACTGTTTCTACCTCGGGATACGCCAGTAACCAATAACTCAAGAGAAAGAAATAGGGCTTCTTGAGCCCCTTCCAGATCCATAACTGGCTTTTAACAGTACTAGTCCTTTGCAGGACTGGGGCAGTTGTTATAACAGCATGATTACAATGCCTGTGTCTTTCTCCAAAGACATCTCACAACCCTTTCTTCCTGTCTTCTGGCTCTTAGATTCCTTTCACTCCCTTCTTTGCAATCTTCCCTGAATCTTCCTGGGGTGGTTTAAATGTTCTGTTCAGGTTATTTCTTTTTACATTTTTTAATAAAAATTAAGACGTAAACCTCTGCCAGTCTTCGTTCGTCTTTTTAAAAGTTTACGATTGCCGGTACTCAATCCGAGGGGACATAGATGGAAGTGGGTAAGGTAACAGCCCAACACATGCCTGGGTGCTGAGTACAATGGAAAGTAAAATAGGAAATAAGAAAGCTTATTTCCTCCACTTAGGGGAAAAATAATCCTCTCGGAGTTCACAGCAAACACAGGAATTCATGTGGGTCCCTAACAACTGGAGTGGGGGCTATCCCAAAAGCTGCTGCCTGTCCTTGGGATATGTTCTTCTAGCTGGGCTGCCTTGTCTGGCCTCAGTGGGAGAGAATGAGCCTCGCCTCTGTGAGGCTTGATGTGCCGGGGTGAGGAGATACCCAGGAGGGCCTCATCCACACAGAACCAAAAGGAAAGAAGGGGTGGTGTGGGGGATGGGGGAAACGAGTGACTGGAAGGGAAACAGTGATGGGGATGTAAAGAGAATAAGTAAAAATGAAGGGAAGGGAGGGGAGAGAAAGGGAGGGGAGGGGATGGGAAGGAGTGAAAGAGAGGAGAGGGGAGGGGAGGTGGAGATTTACCCAGATATTTTACTGACTATTTTCCTTACTTAAAAAAAAATCACTGCCTATATGGATTTGGAAAAATGGGAGATTTGTATATCAAACATATAAATATCATAAGGAAATTGTCTTCAGTTTGCAAAATGATTCAAATCCAAAAAGGTAACATTCAGGATAGAAGTTGAGGAAAACATAAAGCTTAACCAGATTTCCTTACTTGGGCTTCATTGGAATTTATTGATTCAACAAGTGTGAACAACTAGGTAACATGGGCATAGCAAGGGTTAGACAAGTCAGTTTGACTTGTGATTTTATTGTTTTGGGGACTCTAGGTGCTGAAAAGTATAAAACATGTTGTTTATAATCAAATGTGTTCAAATTTGGATTTAATCTATTATTCCTCTACGCAAAATATTAACCCTCCAATTTGGAAGCTGTTTTTTATTGAGATCAAGAAAGTATCACACTTTTGGCTACATAACATATAATAATAGTGTTACAAGTAACAACTTATGGAATGTAAATATGCAAACATAAACGAAAGAAACAGCTGTACAGTTAGGTCTGCTGATTCAAAGGACTAAAATCTTAAGCAAACTGAGATATAGCTCTGCTCCTTATGAGAGTAGGCATGTAGTGGTCATGACATGCAATGTTTGAAAAGTTATAATAATGTTCCATAAGGCTACAGTTTACTTGTACAGTACATGAAAATTTTGAGATTCTGGGAATAGAACTGGGGCCCATCTTACACTAGGTAAACACACTGTTACTGAGCCATAATTCTACTTCAATTTGGATTGTAAGGAAGCCTTAGATAGTTATTCCTTCACTGGTGGTAGCCTTTAGGGTAGAGATTCAGGCTTTAGTCATTGGAACATTCGAACAATCATAAAGAAAAATCTTGACTGTGGCCAGGGAAGCAATGAGAGCCTTACTCAGCTATCACCATAGAGGAGTGTTCCTGTGGCAGATGGGAACAAATACTGAGACCCACAGCCAGACATTATACAGAGAGAGATCTTAGAACCCTCAGTCCTAAAATGGATGTCTCCATCAAATCCCTCACCTCAGGCCTTAGGGAACCCAGCAGACTTATGATGGTGAGATGCAGAGGGGCTGGAGGACACCAAGAAGACAAGGCGCTCTAAATCAATAGGATTGGCACACATGAACTCACAGAAGCTGAGGCAGCATGCAAACTGCCTGCAAAGGTCAGCACTACATGGTGATCTAGAGCTAAAAGGAGAAGTGGACACATGCCTCTGTCCCTAACCAAGATGTCTCCGGTTGATAATCACTTGCAAATAGAATTTAGTTGTCTACAATGGAGTCTCACAAGGGAAACAATCTACTCATAAGGTTAGGCTGCATGCCCAGCAGTAGATGATGATAATGGTGGTGATGATTATTATTAATTTTAGTTATTTTAATTTAATTTTACTTATATTTCTTGTTCTACTTACCCTATAGGTCCTTTGTGTATATATTCTGGCTTCCAGTTTACTGTTTTTATAGAATTCCTGAAAGTGCAAACAAGATGGTCCGTGCTGCTCTATATATTTTTCTTATGCTTTTTGTTCCCTCCATGTTTATTGAATTGTGTATTTCTTAATTACATTTTAATTGTTATTCCCTTTCCCAGTTTCCCGGCCAACATCTCCCTAACCCCTCCACCTCCCCTTCTACATGGGTGTTTCCCTCCCGATCCTCCCCCCATTACCACCCTCCCCCCAACAATCATGTTCACTGGGGGTTCAGTCTTGGCAGGACCAAGGTTTTCCCCTTCCACTGGTGCTCTTACTAGGCTATTCATTACTACCTATGAGGTTGGAGCGCAGGGTCAGTCCATGTATAGTCTTTGGGTAGTGGCTTAGTCCCTGGAAGCTCTGGTTGCTTGGTATTGTTGTTCATAAGGGGTCTCGAGCCCCTTCAAGCTCTTTCAGTTCTTTCTCTGAATCCTTCAACAGGGGTCCCGTTCTCAGTTCAGTGGTTTGCTGCTGGCATTCGCCTATGTATTTGCCATATTTTGGCTGTGTCTCTCAGGAGGGATCTACATCCGGTTCCTGTCGGCCTGCACTTCTTTGCTTCATCCATCTTATCTAGTTTGGTGGCTGTATATGTATGGGCCACATGTGGGGCAGGCTCTGAATGGGCGTTCCTTTAGCCTCTGTTCTAAACTTTGCCTCCCTATTCCCTCCCTTCTTGTGCTTTTATTTAAGTCTTTTTTCCTTCTGTTTGTATTCCAATGTGTTAGTTTTTATCTTATCATATCATATCATAGTATAATTTTTCCTTAGAAGATATTATTTTATAATGAGAGATAGAAAGGAGGTGGATCCAGATGAGAGAGAAGTCTGGAGGAACTGGGAGAAATAGGGGGAGAGAAAGCCAAAATCAGGATACTGAATATGAGCAAAAATTGATATTCAATGAAATAAAAATAAATATTAACATTTCATAAAATTTCAAAGGATGATTAATAAGGAGAAAGTGCTTATTAAATATCTCTAGCATCATGAAGTATTATTGCTGTATAGACAGTATAGCTCCATAAAACTGTTAGAAGTTAACTTTTTACAAGAGCTTCTTTTTTTTCAAAGTAGATCTGCAATCATTTATTCTCTTAACTCCTTAGGCGTGGGCAATTTAATACCACTTTTAGTGTTTCTATTTTAATAGATAATTGTATGTTTGTTTAGTCCAATTGGAAAAACAAACAAATCTGCACATTTATGTTTCCTACAATGTGCCAATTTCTAGTTACTTCTGGCTATGCACAAGAACTTATACTAAAACCAAACCAGTCCTTCACATTAACCAACAAAAAGGCTTTGTCTGACTATCTCAATTGACTTCCCACACAGGAACCTAAGTGATAGCAGGCTGTTAACAGTAGTTGACTCATCCTTTAAATATCGGCTTCCTGCTTAAGTCATATCTCTGATGAAATGTCACCTTTGAGAAGGCTTCTTAACAATTCAAACAACTCCCCTGCATCAGTCTAACCTCCTATCTTGTTTATTGCCAGTTATAATGCTACATATTTATCAGTTTGTGATACTCCCTATTCTATAGTGTGGTCTCTTTCAGAAGAACTATTTATTTTATTCACCAATATATCTATCATGTCTATAGTAGTACCTATATTTTATTAATTTTACATATGCTCAGTGAATGCTTCTAGAATGAATGTATACAGAAAAATCCAAAGTTAAATGCCATCTTTTACACACACACCCACAAACACAAACACACACACACACAAACACACACACATACACACACACATATTTTTTGAGAAGAAAATGTAGTAGATTGTATTGTGAACACATTATTAGGTATTTGGCCTTAAAAGATGAAGAACTGGAGTTATAAACAAATATAAGCTATTATTAGTCTTATTACCAATAAGCTTACTTTCTGCAAGATTTATAAAGGAAAATTTTATAATGCTCATTAAAATTTTGATAAAATACACCTTTTGTTAGAATCAGAAAATATACACATAATATGAGAAAACAATGATTTAGAGTACTTACATTTTAAATACTTAGTTATTGGAAACTGATTTTTTGTCAAAAAATTGACACCAAAAGACTTCATTCATACTGGATCATCTAGATTATTTCATTTGAAGAATTGCTATTGAAGGCATCTTTGAGTTTATATAAGTATGATCAATGATTGTGTACCTTTCTGGTTTCAAGGCTTCCTGATGAGGTGTTAGTGGAGGTTCAAAAGGATAAAGTTTGGTTGTAGAGTGCAGAGGCTCCTCAGGTGGACCCCAAGAAGAATGGCTATGATTGTCACAAACAGTGACTTTGTTCTACTATGTCTAATAGCGCAGCTACTCTGCTCACCAAACTATTAACTGCACAGTCAGGCTGAAAGAACCGCAAAAGTTAAACAATGTCTGCCTGGAGAGATAACAATTCTGGATGAGAGCGGGGTTAAAAGGGGAAGCTGGGAAAAGACAGAAAAAGACATTGGTCAACGCTGGGTTAAAAAAAAAAAACAGAGCTCAAGTGAGCTCAAAGGAAAGTGATTAAACAAATTCAATTCCAGAGAAAAGAACAAGATGATAAAAAGAAGTTCAAAACAGCTCCCAAATGCCAAATAATGTGGATTACAAAGAAAAATGTAAAAGAGAAAAAGAGAGCATGATAAAAAAGGTATTAAACCACACAATAGCATGAAAGCATAAAATAGAAGGGGGATAATGAATATAGAAGAAAGAAAATAGAGCTCATCATATAGTCACAAACAGGGTGTGGTACAGTGAAGGAGTGTGTTGGCAACCATGGTGTGGCAGGCAGAATGATGGTTCCCAAAGATATCCATATACCAATCCTTAAAACCCACAAAAATGTTGCCTTGTATTATAATAGTTGTTATAGTTATCAACCTTCTTAATACCAAGACCCTTTAATATAGTTCCTCTTGTTGTGATGACCCAAAACCAGACATTTATTTTCATTGCTAGTTCTAACCGTAACTTTGTTAGTGTTATGGATTTTAATGTAAATATTTTTGGAGAGAGAAGTTTGCCAAAGAAGTTGAGTTTCCCATAGGTTGAGAACCACAGTAATAGGAGCTTTTTACCTGTGTAACTTAGTGCATGGGCCTTAAAGGGAGGGTGTTTGGGACGATCCCGGTGGGGACACTCTAATCTAAAGGGTCTTGAAAAGAGAAATTATTACATTGGAATCTTCCAGAGAGATAGAAAAAAAATACACAAAGGCCCATAGACATGAAGTTCAGTGCCTGAGTACACACACACACACACACACACACACACACACACACACACACACACACACACTTTTATTGTTAAATAAACTTGTTTAAAGATAATATTGATAGAACTCAGCATTCTTTGATTTCCTTTGTCATTTGGATGAGAATTCATCTACAAAGTTTCAACTCCACAATTCTCATGGGAACAAAAATCTCTTAGTGTGTTTCTTTCAAGATTTGTCACATACTTGACATTACTTTTCCTAAGAAACAGTCATTGCCTTATCTCTCTCCTCCCACCACTGTGTCCTTCCCATCACTGCGTCCGTTCTCTTAAACTTGCTTCTTAGACACATATATTGAAACAGATGATTTTGTTAAAAAATGTTTAAATTTCTAGAGTTAATGTTTACATGCAACAATGTTTTTATTCTTTTTAAATGGTAATAGAAGCAGATTGCTTTTCTAACTAACATACAGCATTAAAAAGTAAGGGATAAAGATGATGAGGAAAATAATTTTAAAGAAATCTTAATACAGTTTTATTATTGCTACTAGTATTTATCATCACAATAATGATAACTAAATCAGTTGAATAAGATGAGCAATTATTTTTATAAGATGAAAAAGTTATGAAAATCAGTATTTCTAAGTCACGATGTCAGATTAGACAAATGCATTTACCTTCCTTCTTTCCCAAGACCCAAGTACAATCATTGATCAAAAACACATTTTCAGGAAGGGTGAAATAAGAAGACCAGAAATTCCAAGAAGACAGAACATTTAGTGATGAAGCTACAGAATCCTGAGATATTCACTGGGTTTCCAAAGGGAAATGCAAAGAGATTTCGGTGATCAACACTAAAACCAGACATCGGTCTGCAGCATTTTGAGGAGTTGTGAATGAATTACACTCAGAAGAGCTGAGCCTCTCATATGTCATGCTCTATACTCTCCATTCCATGAACTCTATCCTATGCCTGACACCGCCTGGGTTACCAAACATGAGAGTCTACATAGCCCAGAGACCCAGGGATAAACCCAACACTACTGGGCTGAAAAGAGTAACAATAAAAGGCTCCTAATGATATTCTGTTATATTCATAGATTGGCACCTTATTCAGCCATTATCAGAGAGGCTTCCCTGTGCAGCAGATGGAATACGGAGACCCACAGCCAGACATTATGCAAACACACACACACACACACACACACACACACACACAGAGAGAGAGAGAGAGAGAGACAGAGAGACAGAGAGACAGAGACAGAGACAGAGAGACAGAGACAGAGACAGAGACAGAGACAGACAGAGACAGAGACAGAGACAGAGACAGAGGCAGACAGAGACAGACAGAGAGATAGAGGCAGACAGAGACAGACAGAGAGACAGAGGCAGACAGAGACAGACAGAGAGACAGAGACAGGCAGAGTCCTTGGAACACAAATCAAATTCCTTCAGTCAGAGTCCAGGAAACCCAGGGAATAGGAGGCAGGAGGATCTGGGTAAACTAAGGCCCCCTAAAACAACTGAGCAAAGCTCATATGCACTCACAGAGACTGAAGCAGACATCTCGGGGCTTGCATGGGTCTGCACCAGGTCCTCTGCATATATACTGCATATATACACTTCAGTTAGTACTTTTATCTCACTACTGAGTATATGAACAAGTGGGTCTCTGATTCTTGTGTTTCTCAAGGCACTCTATTATTTTTCCATTGTCTTGGTTTGTTTAACTTCAATGTGATGAATTTCATTTTATTTTATTTTATCTTGTTATTTTGTTCTTAAGTCTTAGAGGCATGTTCTTCTTAATGAGAGACAGAAAGAGGGTATATCCATATGAGACAGGAAGTGGCAATGAACTGAGATGAGTAGAGGGAGGGAAAACTGAATTCACATTATATTGTATGGGAAAACCATCTATCATTAATAAAAGAGAAAAACAGCAAAGTACAATGCTTTGTCAGAAAATCAAATCAACTTAAGAAGCTCATTCTTCACAATGGATAATATTTTCATCCATTCAAAGAATATTTTACCTTTAAATTTTGTGTGTATGTCCATGTCCATGTCTATGTTTGTGAATGTGTCAATAAATTCCTTTTGCTCTTAAAAAGGATATAGTTATGAAGCAACTAGACTGAACAATAATGAGGAAAATAAAGCCACAGAGACATTAGACTTCTGTCCTTCAAATGGTACATTATTTAGCAGGCTTCAATTATGCAAGATGGCAGTCAGAGCCATGAGCATATTCATCCCCATTCCATATGTTTCCTGGCCAGGGACTGATCTTCAAAGGTACAGGAGATTTTAGCAGGATAAGAAATCCATTAGGTGGCTAAGATCAAAAACTCAGGTGACAGCAAATGCTGGCGAGGATGTGGAGAAAGAGGAACACTCTTCCATTGTTGGTGGGATTGCAGACTGGTACAACCATTCTGGAAATCAGTCTGGGGTTCCTCAGAAAATTGGACATTGAAATACCTGAGGACCCAGCTATACCTCTCTTGGGCATATACCCAAAAGATGCCCCAACATATCAAAAAAGACACGTGCTCCACTATGTTCATAGCAGCCTTATTTATAATAGCCAGAAGCTGGAAAGAACCCAGATGCCCTTCAACAGAGGAATGGATACAGAAAATGTGGTACATCTACACAATGGACTATTACTCAGCTATCAAAAACAATGACTTTATGAAATTCATAGGCAAATGGAGGGAACTGGAAAATATCATCCTGAGTCAGGTAACCCAATCACAGAAAAACACGTGGTATGCACTCATTGATAAGTGGCTATTATCCCAAATCCTTGAATTACCCTAGATGCACAGAACACATGAAACTCAAGAGGGATGAACAAAATGCGAATGCTTCACTGCTTCTTTAAAAGGGGAACAAGAATACCCATGGGAGGGAATAGGGAGGCAAAGATTAAAACAGAGGCAGAAGGAACATCCATTCAGAGCCTGCCCCACATGTGGCCCATACATATACAGCCACCCAATTAGACAAGATGGATGAAGCAAAGAAGTGCAGGCAGACAGGACCCGGATGTAGATCTCTCCTGAGAGACACAGACAGAATACAGCAAATACATAGGCGAATGCCAGCAGCAAACCACTGAACTGAGAACGGGACCCCCGTTGAAGGAATCAGAGAAAGGACTGGAAGAGCTTGAAGGGGCTCGAGACCCCATATGAACAACAATGCCAAGCAACCAGAGCTTCCAGGGACTAAGCCACTACCTAAAGACTATACATGGACTGACCCTGGACTCTGACCTCATAGGTAGCAATGAATAGCCTAGTAAGAGCACCAGTGGAAGGGGAAGCCCTGGGTCCTGCTAAGACTGAACCCCCAGTGAACATGATTGTTGGGGGGAGGGCGGTAATGGGGGAAGGATAGGGAGGGGAACACCCATATAGAAGGGTCGGGGGAGGGGTTAGGGGGATGTTGGCCCAGAAACCAGGAAAGGGAATAACATTCGAAATGTAAATAAGAAATACTCAAATTAATAAAGAAAAAACGAAAAAAAAAGAAATCCATTAGGCACTGGAATGGAAGTTCTATGCTTATGGTTTCCCAGGACACTATGGTTAGAGTAGAGAGACTATTGATGGGGAGTCCACAGCCTCTGCTAACTTCTTCAACAAAAGGCTCCCAAGCCTGAATGATAATAGCAGTAGTTCTACATACAAAAGGACTGAGCATACAACTTTATTACTTCCACTTCAATTTGCTATTGACCTCAACAAGTCACTCAATTCTTTGATTTACCATTTATTTGTATAGAATATTTGAAATATAACCTATCCCAAATTATATTGGAATACCAAAAACTGATGTTACAAACCATCCAGTGTCTTGGTACTTCAGTAAAACCATATTCATGTGAAAGAATCTTATCAGCATCGTATTTGTCTCATTCTGCCTCCATCTGCTTATGTGTTACATTCACTCACATGCCCTTCTTCTAAGTTAAATTCACCTGGGAACCAAATGCATGTTACCTCCAAGTTCTTACTGCTTTCAACATTGGTATTTGCTTCATGCAACTCTTCAACTGCCAGCACTAAATAATGTTAAGGTTGTCCTCTTTTGAGAACAAAAAAAGAAGGAAACAATATGTAAATCAGAAATCTTTAATAGACCCATAAAAGATGGCTCAGTTGACCAAGTAGTGCTTGCTGCCAAGCATGGGAATCTGAGTTTGAATCAGCAGAACCCATGTAAAAATCCCAGCATGGAGGCACACATCTGCAATGATAGTGTAGAAGAATCAACAGTAGAATATCTGAACCTCGGAGGCCAGCTAGTGTACTGAATTGTTGAGTTCAATGTGTCATGAGAATCCATGTCTCAAAAATAAGGTGGAGAGAAATGAAGCAAGGCACACATGCCAATCAATGGCCTCTGCACACACAAGCATATGCTCATGATACACACACACACACACACACACACACACACAGAGAGAGAGAGAGAGAGAGAGAGAGAGAGAGAGAGAGAGAGAGAGAGAGAATTAACACCTATCAAAAAATTAAAAGAACATTGAAGCCTACTTTATCTTAAGGTTTCAGAAAGTGAGGGCAAAAATGAACCAAAGGTCTTCTTTCTTATGTTATTTTTTGATTATAAGATAGTACAACCCCTATAAACTCCTAATATGTTTTCTATTAACCGGTGTTACAAATGCCCTTTCCTTCATGTCTCAAAACAGAAATAGTTTTGTGTTACACAAGTAGGGTATGTAACTTATATGGCCGTTTCTTCCACAAAATAATCTTGCCACTAGTCACTGTGTCTAAGTCAGTCACTGGTCTTCTACTCACTAACCTAAATAAAATACCCTGCTGCTGAAATAATAAAACCATAGCCATGATACATGACTAAGAATCCTTCCCATTAAGAAATGAGTAAGCTGGTTGTTAGACTAAGCTTTTTAAATTTCATTTTCCAGAGACACTGTCTGTAGACAGAGACCTTTACTATAGATCAATAATCATTGCTTATGAGTAAGCACTGCTTTTTTGGCCCCTTAAACTACAAATGGAGTTTCTGATATCCACTGAATTACTTGAGGAAAAAATATGTCCTTTAAAAAAATAAAGTCAATGATGATTTTTACAAAAATAAGAAAACATCCAGCTATTTTTCTTTAAAAATATGTGTTGCCATGAATTATTGTTCTTAAAATATGCCCATATGAGTAGAAATAACCTGAAAACAATGGTCTCATCACAGTGCTCATGAAAATTCCATTCTACATAGCAAACAGACTTTGAACATAAAAGTGAATGTGAGAGGTACTGAAAAGCTTTAGAGAGAAGTCCCATTTCATTACCACAGTTTCTTCCATTCACTCTTTTATTTATGCGCTGAACTAGTCTGTATTTTTTTTCTATTTTGCCATTTGGGTTCCCTTGCATTGTTTCTTGGTCACTGTTGCACTTGGCATTGGAAAGGGTAAAGTGTTCCAGAAGCTGGAATCTACCCTTCAAAGATGACAAGAAGGAATCTTCAAACAAATTATGTTCTTGAGAGTGTGGAATTCTATGAACTCACACCAGCTATAAAAATATGTGCCATGAGATTTCACAAATAAAATCCTTTAGCAACAAATGGCAATATTTATATTTTCAAGCCTTTTAAAAGTTGGGTCAGAAATGCCTCCATTTATTCAATTGTCTGTTATTTAGTGACTTTAAGTATTCAGAACATGATCTTAAAACTGGAAATAGCTGAAGTTTTCTCATGAACTTTCCTCCCAAGATAGGGAAGTTCTGGGATGCCCCCCCCTTGGGCCACATTTGATGGGTTTCAAGTTGTGTTTATAACTAACGTCTCTTAATGAGCTGGTTATCTAGTTTCCTGTGGTAGCCTTCGATTTTGGTGTCAGTTAGAGCCAAGCAGCAGGAGTCTGGGAGCTAGGATGGAGGACTTTGAGAGCTACCAAAAAGAAGAATATAAGTATGTTATTGGGACTGAGCAAACATCCCTTCACATGTCCAGGCTCTCTGAAAGACTCCCTATTCAGCAGAGTTTTGCTAAGTAACTTCCTTCACAGGTAAGGCTCAAATACGCAAGGGAGGCTCCATCTTGATTCAAAAGGAGGAGGACTATTGTGAGTCCTGAGTCCTTGAACTCATCCAGACTGAATCCTGCCCAGTAGTCTGTAGAGCTTATGAGTCAGGCTCATTGGTAGAACGTGAGCCACTCAAACAAGACAAGTAGTGTTCAGCCTTGGCTGTACCTAAGATAGCTGTACAACTCATGTTTCTTAAATAGGTACTTCACTTCCTATGAATTATTCTTTTGGATTTCTATGCTGATAATTTGGAGGAAACTGGAAGGCAGCCTTAAAGAACAGGATTTTAATTCTCTTGAAAACTGTTACAGCCATTTTCCTGGTAGTTTCTTCTCCCTGAAGAATCATTCCAGATCACATTTACTGGATTCCTCCTATCTCCAAATTTCAGCCTGGGAAGTGACTTAACTCTTCTAATTTCACCTAGCTAAATCATAGCACCATGCACAGAGGTGAATAAGCCGACGACTTAAGCTCTTGTTGAATTTCTGCTTATGTTATTCATACTTCTGATTATATGGCAGAATAAAATATTTATATAAATGCTCTGCCACGAAGTGAGTCAATCTTAATTATGATGCATCCATTTAATTTTTAGATTAAAAAGTTACTGATACTGGGCTAAAAGTGGTAGTTTTAAAAAACTAGCATTTCTGTGCATCCCAGCAATTTGGGATCCCAGTATAAAAGGACATTTGGCCTATCTCTCCATAAAAGGTGATTGAATATTAATAGTTGTTGTGGACGGAGGTTGTCATTTCCTTCAGTGATGTAGGCATAGATAAATTGTCCTTGCTCCAGTAAATAGTCTTCCGTGCTCAGATAAGTAATGAATTAAACTCAGTGAGTGGGCTACAAACAAAGAGATGATGTGAAAGTTAGGAGGAGGATGACTGAGGGGAATTGGGTGTGAGATGACTAAATTTCAATCTATAAACGAATTAAAATTCAACAATATAAAAATTCAAAACTGGCACAAATACAGATGATATGAGATCTAGTTGGGGGCTGTTCATAAATCAGAAAATCAATGTGATTTTCAAATTTAATATTCTGTAGCCCTATGGGGAGGGGAACACCCATATAGAAGGGGAGGGGGAGGGGTTAGGGTGATGTTGGCCTGGAAACCGGGAAAGGGAATAACATTTGAAATGTAAATAAGAAATACCCAATTTAATAAACATGGAAAAAAAGAAAAAATTCTGTAGCCCTATCCTCCTCTGGGACTTTATAAGATTTGGTATTAAGGTTAATTTTCAGTAAATTCCAAACCAAACTTGTGTATGTGTCGAAATTTGTGAGCCTAGATTGAGTTTCTCAGACTTCTCTACTGCTGTAGAGAAAACAAGAAGAAAAAGATTTCCCTTCCTAGATTTTCAGCTGGGCGTGGTTCCTGGATTTGTAATTACACTGATTTCCCCATGAGTCACACTTGTTCCTAATATATGCCAGACTTTCCTCTCTTGGATGCTTGAAGAGAAACTTCTATGTAATAATGGAACACTGGATAGTGGTGAAGAAGCCATCAAGAGTGTCCAGCTGAAGCAGACACAAGGCAGCCTGGCATTTTAGAGTAGAAATTCTTTGGTGTGCATGGGAAGGACCTGAGGGACTTGTAAAACACATGTTCCTGGGCCAGTCCTTAAGAGTTGTGAGTTCACAAGGGGTTTGATGAGGCCTATGATTCAACATGTGTTGCAGATTCTGCTGCTTCCTGGACCAACCGCATTTGCAACAGCATTGCCACTCAGCCTTAACACTACTGACTTTTGCACTCAGGGAAGTCTTCATTATAGTAATATTAATTGAGTAATGGCCCATTATTATCGAACACTAGATGTTCCAAGCATCATCCTTTAAAATTCTTCCACACATGGTCAAATGCCCTCTGGGAACCAAATTGTTTTCACTGAGATCTGCTGACTCACTGGTTTAGAGTACAGACTGCAAAATGGAAGGAGGGTAACCTAAAGAAGAATGTGTTCTAACCATTATGCTACCACTTTGGCTCTGCACAGCAGGATACTGTCTGTTAAAGTAAGGGTGTTTATCGTTTATGTCCGGTAGAGCTATTAGAAGCACAGAATAAATGGAATATATTTGATCATGTGACATGAGCTCTGGATACCAGACTTTCCCTTCCTGGATGCTTGGAGAGAAATTTCATATTTTCTGTATTTTGTGCAGGTTTTAAATTTTTTATTGCTGACAACTCCACTCATTTATATATTGAAATTTTCCGTAACTCATGTCCTTCCTACTTTCCTATTTTCTTTTTGTATGTGGCCCACTCACAGAGTTTAATTCATTTTTTATCTGAGTGTGGGTGACTTTCCCCTTTTGGATGCTTGGATTTCACAAACCAGCATTATATGAGAAATTGTGGATGTTGAGTCAAAAGCAGTCCTTGAATGACTCTACCCTCTAGATCTTGTGACCATAGACAGGTAAATTTCTACCTCTTGTTTTAAAAGAAAACGAAACCAAACTTGAGTATGTCCCTAGGATTTAGACTTTCCATCAGAGGCCATAAGACAAACCCAGTATATACTTCTGCTATCAAAAATTCTAAAACCTAGTTTCATGGCTAAGATGTAGAGCATATGATTATCCCGAAACTATTTCAATTTTAAGACATAGATATATTTTTCTAGTTGTCTCTAAAATCATGTGCAATGTCAATTTTTCAAATCTCTATCACAACCACTCTAGATGATAAGAATCATCTGCTATTCAAAAGCCAAGGAACCAGAGAGCAATGAAAGTTTTCAAAAAACTGGCCAAAAGGTTAAGGCAACATTCATCCCAAATCTTATCAATAGCCTCCCACAAGGAGCACCACTGTTAGTTTGACGTCTTGCCACCAGGGGGAGCACAGAACATTCTCACACAGGCATGGAGCATTTATCAGATGGGAATTATAGAGACTGACTGACTAGAGTTAAATAAATCTCTTAGTTACTTCCTAAAAGGATAAAAATATCTGCTGGCATAAATTCAGGAGCAAAGGCTGTACGAATCACTTCTGTATACAAATTTCGTTTAAGTTTTTTTATTCCAAACACTGCAGCAACAGCTATTTTTGATTCTGGAAGACGACAGATGACAAAGTTAACTATCTTGGTGTTCTGTCTTCCTGTTGTTAACATGAAACAAGTAAAAAATTTTGTGTAAGATAAAGGACTGAAATTTGGACAGCAAAAAGCTATATGACCAGTGACCAACAGGTTTTTCTTGCAAGCAATAGGACAGACTAGTGACTTGTGACTTGACAGAATAGAAAGAAGTATCTGTTTAGCTTCTTCAAACCAAATATTAAATGATGACAAGGAAAAGGAAAACAATGGCAATGGCAGGAATGGTTGATGAAATGTGGCGTTGGTTAGATTAGTTATAGCAATAATGAAGGTGGTGATAGGACGGAGAGTTGGCTTAATCAAACGCTTCCATGGTAAAATAGATCATAGGCTATGCTATTTGCAGTAGTAGTTAATAAAATTTCTCACCTTCACTGTTGAAACTATAGAGATTGTCTTCATCTAATTCTAAAGATGTATTTTTAAGTGTTTTGATTAGTCTCAAAAGCCTTGCAGTGCTCATCAAGGCAAAGATACGTAGAGAGAGGTAGACATGTTGTTGTTAACAACATATGAATGCTTATTTCATAGAAAATTATTTTATGTTCAGACACAATTCCAAAGATCTATGGTAGTGAAAGCGGCTTCTATATTTGATGAGTTTTGGTCCATTTTCATTGACACCTGGGGAAAATAAGCCAAGAATACACATACTACACGGATTGCTTCATGTTATACACTAGGGTATTTTCATTATTACAACTCACTACTCTCTCTACAACTGAGACCTTCTCGTAGTCAACAACCTAGCTTTGCCATGGTAGAACAAAAGATGTGGCTGCTCAGCACATGCCCAGAATAAATACTATCCACACTTAAAAGTTTGAAACATGGAATCTGTATTTGTTATACTATTAAATCACAGGAGTCACTGAGACCTCACCAAAACAATACAAAATACAAAAAAAAAAATCACCAACAAAAACCCCCAAAAGAAAATGCACCTATATTGAACGTCAAAATTAGTAAGACCAAAGCAAGTTATACTGACATCCCATTTCCCTTAGATTCACTGGCTAGAAATATATCTGGTGGAGTGTATACAGGGCCTTCAGTCACATTAGTACCAGTAATTATTATTTTGGTGTCTAGATATGTAAACTCAACGTTGTTTATTAGATATCATGGTTTCTCTTGGCAAACATAACTCTAAGCCTTTAGCCAAAGTCTCCTCTACATAAATGACATCAATCAGAATGGCATTTACCAGAACATTCCAAAATCAATAAGGCATGTCATTTTAAGAGCCTTTTTGCATTCTATCTTAAGATCAGTCATTGAAGTTCTAATGAGCAGGTATGGGAGTCCGACCAGGAAGCATTAAGTTTCACAGTTCCGCGTGGAGGAAAAAAATCTGAAAACTCTCATGGGGATATTATTCTTGATTTAAGTGAGTTAAAACACCCAAGAGTGGAACAGTATGACCAATGGCTCCATGGGGTAAAGGCATTTGCCATGCAGCCTGGCAACTTGACTTCCATCCTCATGACCCATAGTCAAAGGAGAGAAGAGGCGCCCCAATGTTGTCCTCTGGCCTCTACAGGCTTGGTGTGGAACATGCACAAATGAATGCACGGAACACACACAATAATAATATATGATTTAAAAACAACAATACAAACTGAGGATCCCAAAGAGAAGCAATCCTGTCTGATGCCTTCTTAAATCGAACGCTCCAACTAAGAAGAGAGAGATCTAAGATCAAGCTTGTGAAGGGAACTACTAGCTATGTTGCCTGAACTGAAAAGAAATCCCACAGAGCCCATGGATTCAGAGACTTGATCTCTGCTGTAAATTCAGCAAGGGTTGCTTATCTGAGGACCATGAAGTATTTTATTTGATGCTATGAATTTCAAAAAGGGAGTCACCTATGAATCTAGAAGAATATGGAATAAACGTAGGTGCTTCCAGTCGTATCTTTTCTGGAAATCATTAGTGACATTTCTCACGATAAGGTTTCCATAGCATACTATGAGGGGTTATATATCATATCTCTATTTGGAGCCAGCTCCATTCAGGAGAAGGTTTCATGGTGTCGCACATCAGACTGTGATTTTAAAATAATGTTATCAGCACATTCATTAGCATTCAAAGAGCACTCTGCTTGGCTCTGGTGGTAAAATCTGAGGAAAAGCTAGCTGTGGTAAATATTTTTGAAGGAATTATTCCTGATACACAGTGCTAAGGAAAGAAAAGGAAAGAATGGTCTTCCTGGAATTAGAAGGACATCTTAAGAATGAGTAATCCATCCATTCATTCCTTGTTGTTTTCATCCATTACTTGTCTCTGCACAACAGTTGAGGAGAAACACAATTTGACAAAGCACAATAGTTAGTACACAGGTTTTACTTTGAGTCTTGGCCTATGCTACTTGCCGTAAGTAACTTTCCTGTTCGGATATGGACTTCTGAAACAGACAATGAATTTTACACATAAATTTTCAACCACTATAATAGTGGGGAAAGGGGTCCTCATATTTCTCTGCATCTTTTAAAATGGTATCAATCATCCACTTACTCTTATTTCACTTTGGGTATAAAATGCAGTTGAGGGCTGGAGAGATGGCTCAGCCGTTAAAGGCTAGGCTCACAACCAAAAATATAAAATGCAGTTGAGTTTTGGCTTATGAAGTAGTAGGTTAAGAAGTGAGGACAAGTCAGGAATGTGAGGACCAGAGAATGACAAAATGATGCAACTACAAAAAGAGAGAGAGTTTGGGCCTGAAAAAGAGAGCAGAGTCTTTCCACTTGCTTTTGAGCATAAACTAGAAAAAACTATTAAAACATAAACCATACACACATAGTTATCCTATTTCACAGCTCAGAACGGAACTAAGTAAGTAAAGAGATCTTGGAAATTTAATGATTCGAAAAAATGCAAAGAATAGTTCGATATCAAAATTTAGTTTAAAGGATAAATTATCTAAGGACAATGAGATACATAAAATTGTGTAAATGAACTATAAACTTTAGTTGCAAACAAGATTATCAGCCCAAGTTCTACCTACTACAGAAACCTGATGTGTCTCTACTTCTCATATACATAGCCATAATGTGTGGATAGAAATAGGACTTTTTCTACTAAAAAGGAGAGGGGGCTGGGAGCAGCCTTCAGTTAGTAAAGTACTTGTCTAGAATGCAGAACATCCCGGGTTTTATCCCCAGCACCACATAAACTAGGCACGTGCCAACATGGCTTTCAAGTCAGTACTCTGAATTTCAAAGTCACTTTTGGCTACACAGTGAGTAAGCTAGCTTGGGATAAATGATACCTTGTCAAAAAATTAAAATAAAAATGAATATTGTAGCTGAATGGCAGTGGTGGTGGTGGTACGTGTCTTTAATCCCAGCACTTAAGAGGCAGATGCAGGAGGATCTCTGTGACTTTGAGGCCAGCCTGGTTTATAGACAGAACAAGTTCCAGGACAGCCAGCCAGTACTACACAGAGAAACCCTGTCTTGAAGGGGGAGGGGTGGGCAGTGAGAGACAGAGAGACAGGGAGACACAGAGAAACAGAGAAAGAGAAAGATGGAGAGTGAAAGAAACAGAGACAGAGAAACATACACACAGAGAGAGAAAGACAGACAGAGAGAGAGAGAGAGAGAGAGAGAGAGAGAGAGAGAGAGAGAGAATATAAACAAGAAATTTCCAGGAATCATTTTACAGTGATTGTGATAGACAATATTGGAGAAAATGGCATGAGTGGCATGAGTTTAATAATGAGATAATTTATTATTTTTCTTCAGATAAATTGCCAGAAAAAAACATTTTTCTTGTGCAGCATCACAGACATGCACAAGGATGCTGAAGGGTCAAAGGGTACTAGAAACACAGGGATTGGGGAAAGGCCAGCTAGGTAGTTAGAGGGCAGGTGAGTAGCTCATCTTGTGGGATGGTGAAAGGTGAATCCAGACGTGATGAGACGCCTAAGGCCTGGGCAGATTTGCCACACCCAGATCCACTGACCATAATAGGAACCTTGAAGCCCTGCAGACATGAGGTGTCATATGTTAATACTCAGGTTTGGCCACAGGGCTCTTTTAAAATAACACACAAACCAAGTTTGAGATTCTGAAGAGAAAAATAACAGGCAGACAGGGGCAAAAAAGAGCAAACAGATCAGGGTCAAGGAAATAAAATAGGCTCTGCCAGACTCTCTTCTGGCAATCTCAAAACACACTTAAGGATTCACAAAATGTGAGCATGTCATCTAAGGATGGAAAAATCAATAGGAGGAAGCACAAAGAAAAAGAAAAACTATAAATAGCAATAAGGAAAAAATAGACATGAGTGGTGATGGGAACTGAGGATAATAATCTGCTGGCAGAGGAATAAATACCCATTCAAAAACAATCAAGGTTTGTTTTTTTTTCAGGTGGAATGGTGTTAACAATTGCCAACTGAACTGAACTGTAAGAAGGTAACAAGCAGAGTAAGGCCGTGAATGAAATGGACAGGATTACCCCAGCAGCTTTCTTGCAAGCTTAGATATAACTAAAAGAAAAACACGTGGAAAAAACATTTGGTTTAAAACAATGAAAAATCATCCGAAGGAATAGGCTAGAGTCTGACGGGCATGCTCTGAAGAAAGCAGCCTGCAGGCTAACGAGGGAAGATATCAACAAAGGGTAAGGCAAAGAAGTCAGCTAGCACCCTGGAGCTCCGTATTTCCCTGTGCCCCACCCATATACAATTAAAGCTGGCCTTTCTGGGGTTTGGATTTAAGAATTAGGTCACTTATAAGCCCACATGATTTCAACATAGAACAGAGTCTCACATAACCGACAGTTTTATATATCCAGAAGGAAAACTTAAGAAATCACATATCTGTAAAATGGTAGGCCCAAGCAGCTTGTGTATGAAGAGTCTCCAATCATGGCAGCAAGTAATTTCCTTTTTTGACCTTGGCAGATAAATGACTCATTTTCTACCTTGCTTAAAGAGCTTTAAAATGCAGAAAGAAAATACTTTCTTAACTCAGAACGAAAGGGGGAATGTGTTTGTGGGATTTGTAAAGAACCAATTATTTTAAACATTTGAAACCATCTTTAAATAGAAATCCAATGTACCACACTTTTCAGACTCTGCAATTCACTTATTTAGTTTTTTTTTTTTTTTCCCGGAGCTGGGGATCAAACCCAGGGCCTTGCGCCTGCTAGGCAAGCGCTCTACCGCTGAGCTAAATCCCCAACCCAGACTCTGCAATTCACACAGGCACAAGAATTAGGGACAACAGAAGCCATGATAGTTTGGATGTGAAATGTCATCTAGAATCTCACATGTTTGAACATTTGGTCCACAGCTAGTAGAGATGTTTGAGAAGGATGTAGGGCATCATGGGGTTGGGGGACTATTTGGCCAAAGTAGGTCACTAAGAAGGACCTTATTAGTAGATCACTAAGTAAGGCTGTATTAGTGATGGGAAACCCTGGCCATAGGCTCCCACTGCCCCTGATGGATCTGTTTCGCCACCATAACTTCCCATCCAAGATATAACAAAATCCCTATAAAATCATGATCTGAAAGAAATCTTCCTTCTAATGAGTTCTTCTGTCAGGTATTGTGCCATAGTGACAAAAAAAATGACACCAAAATGAAGAATGCCTTACTTAGACTGGAAAACATGAACAGATTCGTTTTCTGTTTCCATCTAGTCTCAAGATCAGTGACAATCAACTGGAGGTAATTGTGATCTCTCAAAGGACTTTTAACAATATCTCAGACATTTCTATTGTTGTAAATGGGGGTTTGGGCTGGCACCTAATGGGTAGAATCCAGGGACACATTAAATAAACATCTTATGATACATTGCCTATGCCTCAAAACAAATAATTATCTAGCTCAAATGTTAATGGTACCTTGGATGATAAACCTGGCTCTAGATAATACGGTTAATGTTTTTCTGCAGATAATAATAGATACTCCGTCCCTTTCAACAGAAATATGAATAAAATAAGCTTCTCTGTGTACAATTTATATTCTGAGTTCAGCAAAAATGAAAATGCCTCTCACTGAAAACAAAATTGCTAAGAACATTTACTTGTGGGTTTGCAAAGATTCAAAATTGAGGACTTCAGAATTAGAACCTTGGACTGCCAACATACTGCAGTAAAATTTGAGCTTATCTCAGATAAATTGAGAATTCTTTAAATGATGTCTACAGTGTTTTATCATCAATATTTAATAAATAATGTTAAAATAAAATATTCATTTGAATAATATATCTTAAAATTCCTTAATCATATTTTGAGAAAAAACCACATGCTTTGAAAATTAACTAATTATATTCATTGCTTCCAAGCCACATAAATTTTCATGTTTTATGAAAATTAAATGGAATCAGGGATATTAAGATGTCTTTCAATGTTGTCATGCACATATATGCAAGGAATAATGGGACTCTCAGTATGACAACATAGATGAGTTAGGGTTTTCCCAAGAGTTTTGTCTAGCTTAGAAAGACAAAGAAAAGTAATCATCCAAACACTTGATCTGTGATGATCCATGTTAAATAGATACTAGAGAACAATTTCAGAGAAGTATTTACACACTATTGAGATTAATAATTCCAAGCCAGGCAACAGTTAAATAGGATTCAAGGTTCTAAAGCAGGCCATTTAGACAATTGATTTCTATGTTTTTGATAGTTATCAGTGCTTGAGGACCTAAGAGTGGGAAGAAGCAAGTTACTGACCAAGGAACTTTGGCTGCATATTCTGATCAATTAATAGTCATCAAGAACACAACAAAATTACGTCTAGGCCTCTTCCCAGACCAAGTATGTCAAAATTTCTAGAAATTAGCCTGATCTGGGGCTCAGTAATGTTTCACACATTGCAGGTGGGTCACCTTGGGGTCTTTTCTCAAATTTAGATTCAGATTGAGCTGTTCTGGGATTAACCTGCACTCTACATTATTGGATGTCAGCAGTTATAGTCTAAAGATCATACTATGGATAATGAGGTGTGAGAATGGATGATTCTAACATGCAGTTAGCACTGAGAAATAGCAGTGTCTGAGCACCTATTTAAGGGTTAGGGGACATGTGAGCATAGAACCAAAATAGAATGTATCCTCAAAGAAGATATTACACAACCCTAAAACACTAGCATGCAGTGGCCGTATCTTTGCTTAACTTCCACAAGAAAATGAAAAGGTCAGGTTCTCCTAATAGGAACAAATTTTAGCCTGGTTGCTCCTTTAGAAGCACAGGCATTGATTGATCTTCAATTTGTTCTTTCTTCAGTGAGGACAATACAGTCTGGCTTTAGCCTTTACTGTTCCCTTTTCTGTAATATTCTTTCAATAGTGCTCTATATGACTGGCTCCTTCCTTCTGGTCATTCGGAGCTCTTCCTGTGTTACCACTCAGAACAACCACCCACTACTTCCATTTCCTAAGGTTAGGTTTTCTCATTTTATCATGACTTAATTTATTGATAACAGTGATTGACTACTGAGCTCATCAAAACCTAGCCAGACTCTCAGGAGAGAAATCAGAAAGGATGAGTTGTAGCAAATTATTGCAATAAAAATCATACTGGCTGACATTTAGGAGACTCTTTACATTCTGAGACTAATCTCACACCAATTATCTTGTTTGCCACTCTAGGTAAAATTAATAAAGCACAGTGGAAAATGTCCCCATTCTTAAGACAGAAAAAATTAGTTTTTAAAGTACAAAATTAATACAAGGCAAAATAAAAGGCAGACCTCTGGATCCAAAGTCTAATATCTCTCAAGTTCTTCTAATAGCTTTCTTTGTTTTAACAATGTACTCTTAGAAACCAAAGAAAAAAGCCCTAGAATAGATATACATTTGAACTTGATATTCTAAGAGAAAGTTTAATACATTACAATCTACAATGGGAAAGTAAAGGTCTACAAGTTTTGGTGTGCTTGTTTGCTGTGCTAAGTTTCTCTCTGTGGTTTTTATGGTGGGTACTTTTTCATTATACAAATAGGCAGCATGATGAACAGCCTTAAGAGGACACAGCCAAATGTAGGAATTCATCAATTTATACCATGTGTAGTTGATAAAGAAATTCTTTTTTTGGGGGGAGGTTAAAGATTTATTTATTTATTATATATAAGTACACTGAAGCTGTTCAGACACACCAGAAGAGGGCATCAGATCTCATTACAGATGGTTGTGAGCCACCATGTGGTTGCTGGGATTTGAACTCAGGACCTTTGGAAGAGCAGTCAGTGCTCTTAACCGCTGAGCCATCTCTCCAGCCCCCGATAAAGAAATTCTTATTGCAAGGAAATAAGTTCATTTTTATTAATCCTAAGGAATATAATGGCTACAAATCCACTAAGTTAAAATTAGAAATACTATATTGGAAGAAAAAGAAACAAACCAGTTACAAGTGGTACTAATTATCCCTGGTTATTGATTATCTGGTCTTATGCCTAGAAAACTCTCCACTTCTGACCAAAAGACGCAAAGAAATACTATCACTGGAGAAGCAGAATTCAAACACCACACATTAAATTTGCTATGAAAGCAATCCGGACAGCAATCCCATTCCCAATATCATTTAAAAGTTAAATACCTAGAAACAAAGTAATGACTTCATAGTTAAAACTAAAGAATATAAAGAAGTAGAAATCTAAAGGTACTAGACATTTGAAAGATCTCCACTTTCAAGCACTGGCTGAGTTAATATGGCGATGGTGGTTATATTACCCAAAAGGAGTAAGATCTTAAATGATGCAATTTCCATCCAAAGTCTAATGAAATTCCTCACAGGACTTAAAATTTTCCTTAAATTCATGTAAAAACACAAAAGACCATGAATAATCAAAGGAATCTTGCACAAAAAAGCAAAATAACACTGGAGGTATCACAATATCCTACTTTACATTATACTGCAGAAGCATAGTTTAAAATAGCATAATATTTTCACAGAACAGACACATAGGTTGATGGAATAGAACACAGTACTCAGCAATAACCCCACACAGCTACAGCCTACTGCTTTTTTGACAAATTGTGAAGACAGACAAAAGATAAAAGGGGAGAAGCCCTTGGTCCTGCCAAGGCTGGACCCTGCAGTGTAGGAGGATGTCAGGGTGGGAATGGGAGGATGGTTGGGGAGGGGGCACACCCTCATAAAAGAAGGGGGAGGAGGAAGAGATAGGAGGTTTATGGACAGGAAACCGGGAAAGGGGATAACATTGAAATGTAAGTAAAAGCAGATAAAAGATATCTTTTTCAACGCTTCAGCTGGTTCTGGAAAAGCCGGATATCCACATGCTGAAGAAGGAAAGGAAATTCTTACTTCTTCCTCTGCACAGAGTCATCTCTATTGGAGATGGAGCACGATGAGGGTGTAAAGAAGGGTTAGAGAAAGAGGGAAAGGGAATCAGGGAAAATGAGGTCTTTATATACGTTTTACTTGCAAATAAAATATTTTACATCAAAAATGTGGCATAAAAAATCATGCTAGTTTTAGAAAAATGGATAGAACCAGGCGATGAAAATAGCCTAGATGTCCATCGATGGATAAATGGATGATAACAATATTGGAACATTTACACAACAAAATATAAAACAGCTGTTAAGAAAAATGAAATTCCGTCAGTCCCTGTTCCACTCTTTGACCCTGCATTTCCTCCTGTGAGTATTTTGTTCCCGCTTTTAAGGAGGACTGAAGCATCTGCACTTTGCTTGTTCTTCTTGAGCTTCATGTGTTCTGTGGATTGCACCTTGGATAATTCGAGCTTTTGTGCTAATATCCATTTATCAGTGAGTGCATAACATGTGTGGTTTTTTTTTTTTTTGTGATTGGGTTACCTCACTCAGGATGATTTTTCTAGTTCTATCCATTTGCTTATGAATTTCATGAAGTCATTGTTTTTCAGCGGGAAGAGGGAATGGTTGGGAAGGGGAACACCCTTATAGAAGAGGGGAGGGGGATAGGGGACTTATGGACGGGAAAGGGAATAACATTTGAAATGTAAATTAAAAATATCCAATATTACAAAAAAGAAAAAAAGAAAAATGAAATTACAAAAGTTTCAGGTTTATGGATCAAGCTTGAAACAATCATTTTGAGTGAAGTAATACAGGCCCAGCATGCCAGCTTTGAATGGTTAGATAAGTGTGTTTTATTTGCCATACTCACAGAGGTTGGAAAACTAACAAGCAGAAATGGGGAGAGAAGACTTTTAATGGATGGGAGAGAGAACCCTGGGATTAAAAGACCAAAAGAGGAAACAATGGAATAAGAAAGCTGAATGGGGTGGAGGGATGGGGAACATATTAAAGGAGGAATAAATAATAAAGACCTCATGAAAAACCCTTAATGCAGAAGCTTCCTAAAATATAGACCAGAAGTATATGAAAGGGCTTTAAATGGAGTTACCTTACAATAGGACAGCAATGCCCTTGCTAACAGACACAGCCTATCAAATAAAAATTCCAAAGTTGGGAATTGATTACCACTTTTGGAGTTGTGTGCCAGTTAGGTCCCATAGAACCCCTAAATACGTCAACCTATTGCCACTAACTACTTTTGCTTACCCACCAGACTTTGATAGTAAGACATGACTTCAGATAATATCAGTTACTTGACTCAAAGAACATGGAGAAATCAAGCTGGTGTTGACCTGGGAGCTTCATCTTTACAGGCGAGATTTCACAGTGCTGGAAGGTACTATGCATATTACTGGAGAACAATAATCACCAGTCATACCCAGTTGTGGACCCTGCACACTATATAATAATGACCTGCCTGGAAGAACCTGCACACTGGTGCAGTCTCAGCATGTATATTACCTTATCTTATATAATTTCTAGTTAAATATTTTGTCTTCATAAACATTGCTTCTTTGCATAGGTGGCAGTGGGTAATGAAGAAACTCACATCTCATCAAAATGCATAGTAGACTTTGTCAGTAGAGTACTCAACCCAAAATGAGACATCCCTATTGCATAAGCTTGGGGATTATTGAGGTGAAGGAATGGAAAGGCTGTAAGGACCACAGAGCAGGGAGGATTGTAGAAATACAGCATCTTCTGGCCATGACAAGACACATTAACTCAGCTGTGGTCGGGGTTGCCTGCAAAAGTTCAACCCTGTCTATACTCTTGCAATGGGGAAGAAAGGTTCCTAAACCCCCACATATAACCAAGGTGCTCTTGATAGATGATGTCATTTAAGGAAGGAAGAAATGGTTTTCTTTAAGGGTATAGCCCTGGTAGATTGAACACACTCTGCTGGATGGGCCATCCACCTATGAGTAAAAGGGCAGCACAAGATTGTATTTAGTGAGCTATTTCCACAAAAAGAGAAGTTGGGAATGTGGGGCTAGATGCTGGAGAAATTACAGGAAGTGATAGGGGAGGAGTATGATCAAAATACAGTTTATGAAATTTTCAAAGAATTAATATATGCAATTAAAATTCTATGACATTTTTTTACATTTATATAATGTATTATGCTTACTCCCCTGACCCTCTCTTACCTCCCTTCCTCTTCCCCAACCTCTTCCCTACAAATATGTTTCCCACATTCATAACTTTTTGTTGTTTTGTCTAATGTCACACTGAGGTTGACCCTAGCCATCTATGTGACCATTGGCTTGGAACTATTGATTGAAGCCTGATGGCTCACCAGCAGCTACACGGTGCAACACTACACCTCCCCCTCTCCTAGAATCTGCTAGTGGACAAGAGTTAAACAGTACACAAAAGGGCCTCATGAATGCCTTCTCTAAACACAGATGACTGTTGACCAGCCGAGTCTTGTGCAGGCCCAGTGCCAGGAGGCACAATTATTGTGAGCTCATGATGGCTATGACCACAACTTACTTGGACGATGACATGCCACAGACTTTCTCCCAATCTTCACTCTTATACTCCTTCTGTCTCTTCCTTTTGAACTATCCCTCAGCTTTAATAACTAGATAAAGCTAGTCCTAAAAGCAATGGCTCCCTAAACAAAATCTCCAATGCTAAATGAGAAATAACACCATAGAAATTATTGACCAGGGAGGTCACAGAGATTCCACAAATCAATTCAGACTCTTGTCATTACTCTGAGTTGCTAAGCAGAATTACTTGACATGACCTATTATTGAAGACTCCACATATCGGATGTGTGATACTTTCAGGTTCCATATTAAGCTGTGAATATGGCTCAGTGCTAGCATGCTGGCTAAATATGTTTAAGATCCTGAGTTCAATCTTCAGCACCATAAAAATACTCAACCAAGTGCATTCAAACTTAGTGTGTCCAACACTATAAGTTTTGCTTCTTACACTGATTCCTTGAAGAAATAAAAATATAATGAATGGGAAAATGCGTTGTCTTTCAAGTAGTTATTCTAAATTCCCTGTGATCTAAGCAAAGATCCATCTGTGATTAATACAGAAACATCCCACTGATCTAAAAACCAGACTTCCAAAACATTCAACTTTCTAAAATCAGAAGGAAAAAAAGACATCTGAATAACAATCAGAATTGGCCACAGAACCTGGGGTTGGATCTCTAAGCAAAAGGAATGAGCAGGACCTCGGGCCCAACAAACGTTACGCGAAATTCAGTCATATCTAAGCAACTGTACAGGGCCACTGTGTGCAGAACTAGCAACTGGAATATCTGCCACAAATCTTCTGACTATGGCCATGAACTGTATGTAAAAACCTTATTCTCTACAAGAGGTACTTGTATGCTGGTAAGTTGTTTAAACTGTGGTTCTCTATAAAAAAGATAGTTTGCCAATTTTCATATTTTATGGCAGATTTCAAGGCACCAAGATAGGACATGGACCATGAGCCTTTGAAGAGATTTACACAATTGGTTTTCCAGGCAGTTCAAGTTGAAATGAGGAAAACATTAGTTGCTACAGGAAATACAAGGCAGGCCTAAGGCCCAGGAGGAGAAATAAATTTCCCTTATAAAACATTTTGTTCCAAGGATTAGCAAAGACAGAAGGTAGCTGTTGCTATGTGCTAAAATAAGATATTAATTCCAGTGGCAAAATCATCTTGGGTAATCAAAAATTGAGTACATAACTATTTCCCTTGTCATTTTCTTCCAAAAATAATTATGTGAGTAATTTCATTATTAATGACTACATTATATACATATGTATATATATATATATGTATACACACACAGACACACAGACACACACACACACACACACACACACACACATATATATATATATATATATATATATATATATTCAAAAGGGAAGGCATGGCCAAGTAAAATTATTTAGTTTCTCTTACTCTCATGATTTAGCCTATGACTCACCCTGTAGGACTGTTGTCATCTCAGTGAACTAGAATCCTTATTCTTTATAGTAAAAGCATAAGATTTCACTAAGGATTCTATTGCTTTCCATAGAAAGGAGTGTAAATGTGGAAATGTAATCTGTTCAGGTCATCACAGTACAGGCAAAGAAACCCTAACCAAAACTCTAGCTCTCGTTGTCAAACTTCTCTAAAGCGAAGCAGCCAACCAGATTCTAGCTATGATCATGGCACAACGGAAGGCCTTTCCTGGATGTTTTCTAAAGTAGCAGACATCTTGTTTACTCAGTATAGCATGAATTTCAAAATTTCTCTTCAATTATCCTTCTTTTACCTTGAAGCAAAATAAAGAATTTAAAATGATTGTGCACTCACTCCCTACTCTGAAGTATGTAAAAATTAAAGTTATCTTTTTGAACTGTAAAAACTGTATACTTTTAAAACCATATTCAACCACATTTCTTTTTGTTCAAAGATTTTTACTGAGTGCTTACAATATCCAAGACTATTTTGTTATTTTTGTTAAATATGAAAGTTAATTCTGACTTATTACTTGATGTGACTATAACATAGGTATTTATAAATAACTTCTAAAATAAATTCCAAGAAAAGGTACATTATTTTGAATTTAATAAAGCCTATATAATGTTTACTATCCTTGTTACATTTGTTTGATATAAGGTTATTATTTTAAAAATATCTCAAAGCCAAATTTAAAATGATATCTCAGAACCAATTTGGAGACATTTCCTTTTAAAACAGTGTATTTTCTGACTTTATACCTTGCTGGTACAAGGATATGCAATGCTCTACTAAATTTAAAATAGTCAAGAATGTCTAAATATTGATTAGCATCCACTACTTTTTCACATTCAACACTTACACGCTCGCGCTCGCACGCGCGCGCACACACACACACACACACACAATCATTACAATAAACTGGCATTGCTACAATGAACTTGTAAGATAGCTTTGTTGCTAATGTGATTACTGTGCAGACATAAGGATGTGAGTTTGATTCCCAGCACCTACAGAAAAGCATACACTCCAGGTGCTGTGGTGGGAACGTGTAACCAGTGCTGGGGAACTAAGACAGGCAGATCCCTGGAGTGATCTAAATTTCCAAGCTCTAGATTCAGTGAGAGACCCTGTATCTCAAAAAAATATTGAGAGAGAATGAAGAATATATCCAGCATTGATGCATGACCTCCATAGACACACACCACATACAGAGTCACAAACACAGAAAAGAAGGGAAGGGAAGGTGAGGGAAGGGAAGGTGAGGGAAGGTGAGGGAAGGGAAGGAAAGGGAAGGGAAGGGAAGGGAAGGGAAGGGGAGGGGAGGGGAGGGGAAGGGAGGGGAGGGGAGAGGAGAGGAGAGGAGAGGAGAGGAGAGGAGAAGACAAGAGAAGAGAAGAGAAGAGAAGAGAAGAGAAGAGAAGAGAAGAGAAGAGAAGAGAAGAGAAGAGAAGAGAAGAGATAGAAGCAAAAGTTACCAGTTACTATTGGATATCCTGGCCTATAACAATGTGCATAGGAAACTCCATTTGGCTGAAGCTGCTGTCAGTACAGTGTCAGGGTGCCATGCTATGGATATGTGTAGACTTTAGGTCTTCCTTCCATGGGCCTTCCATGGTGTTTGGATACAGCATTACACAGTTAGCCTTTCAGTAGCTGCCTCATGAAGAAGGAAAGATAATAACTTCCTGGAAAGCTAATAGCTTTGCAGTTCCTGGAAATCTGAGAGAGATGATGCAGGCATGATGTGCACACATTACCCAAGCTATGAAAAGGCATAGAAATAATAAAGCTTTCATGTACAATACATTAATATAAGTTTATAGGTATGTGACATATAGCATTATCATAATATAAAAATATTGTGTAAAGATATAGCCCGTGATTCATATTAGGTCATAGATAATTCATTATGTAGACCACCAGTTCTCATCCTATGAGTTGAGACATGGTTGGGAGTTGACTGACCCTTTCACAGGGATCACACATCAAACATATTGCATAGAAGACATTTATTCACTTATGATTCATAACAGTAGCAAACTTACAGCTATTAAATGGCAACAAAAACTATTTTATGATTGGGGTTCACAAATCATGAGAGACTGCATTAAAAGGTTGCAGCATTAGGAAGATTGAGAAGCACTGATATAGTGGGTAGACCATGTAGGTTACAGCGTGTGCTTTTACTACTGACAATTTCATTACTGTCCTAGGCTGTGTGAAAACCCTGCAGATTTCTGAAATCTAGAATAATAGCAGGCCTTCAGAACCCCAAATTTGTCTAAATTCAAAGACACCTCTCTTTAGGAAAGACAAGAGCAGGCATCATGACACCAAATGGCAAGCGGTTACACTAACATTCTGGTTAATCTCGGGCAAATAACTAAACGCTCAGGTCCTTAATCTTCAAAATGAGGCTAGTAGTTATCTATGTCCCCTAGGACTGTGGTGAACATTCAAGAAGTCAGGATTGGTCACATTTTAAACCCAGTGCTGGGTAACCTTCAAATTCTGTGTACGTGCTGTGAAAGCAATCACATGGGAGCAGTCTGTTGTTTTTCAATGGTCACAGAAGCAATAAGACTTTCCTTCCTCTTACATAATATGAGTACAACTCCTCCTCAGCTTTTTCTTTAATGCAAACTTCTTTCAAAGTCCAAGCAAGCTGTAGAACTTTTAATCATTAAAATTAATGTGATTCACAAAGTGGAATAACAAATGCCATTTGGATAATTGTATAAAGTGGTCACTGATCTTCTTCCCTAAATACACACCTGCTTTGAGAGGAAAATGGTTGCCAATTTTATGTTAGATAGTTAAGCACTGAGAGGAAAACAATTTAATGCTATTGTTAAATCACTTAAAAAGAAGAATTTGAAGCATGTTAATAATCATATTCTTATGCGTACAGAATTATATCTTCATGCAAGGCTTTCATTTTATGTTTGCAGTTCAATTTCTTTTATTACCAGCATTATTTAGGGTTTCAAAAATACCAAGTGAGAATTGCAGAAAGACAAATATGAAATGACATCACCTGCAGATAAATACAACATATGGACATTTTGTTTTTGAATCCTTGAAATAAATGTTCTAAGAGGTGCTTGTTCTGTTATCCTAGAGCCTCAAATGGGTTTTCAATCCACAAATCAACAGATTAGCATCCTTGATGACTCAGTGCTTTAGAGTAATTCCAATTGTAACTCCAAAGTTACTGTTCAAAATATTGCTACCATTTATTTCCTTAAGAATATTTGCTAAGTGGTATTGAAACACAAAAGCTCAAGAAAAATCAGAGCTTCTACATTTGGACTAAAAAGAGGACACACACAGAGATCTGTTCTTTCTCTAAAGTAGGATTTATTAAATAGTAGGCTAGAGCGGTGTTTGTAAGTACAGCATTGTGGGAGGGAGACAATCAATATGAATTCTGGGAAGCCACGGCTGTACCTTGAATAGGCTGTCATTATTGCACCTGCCACTCACAAATAGGCTGCTGCGAACTGCATGTGCCTCCCCCGCTCAATGGACCGTTTTCATATTCATAGCTTTGACACTTTGTAAGTCTTACCATAGAGTAGGCGATCAAGAAACATGGTAAAATAAAGAGCAAATAAATGCACCATTGTCCTGAGTTGCGTACAGTCTAAATTGAGTGGTAAGACTAATATATGTGGGATAATTAATCTTTGGGACAATAGTGACCATCAAGAGTCTCGTGCAGAACAAAATGTCAAAGAGGATGGAGGAAAACGGAAAGCTTTGTATGCCACATAGGGAAATGTAACATGGAAACACCACTCTGGAAAAAGAGCTCGCGCGGTCCTCAAATAATGTTAAAGTTGGAGTTGCTATGTGAGCCGGCAATTCCAGTCCTAACTAGACTTTATTTCACGAAAAAATGAAAATTGGTTCATATAAAAATTCAGACTTGTTATGCTTGCAGACAGGAGCCTAGTATAACTATCCTCTGAGAGGCTCTACGCAGCAGCTAACCAAAATAGATACAGAGACCCACAGCCAAACAGTAGATGGAGCTCGGGAAGTCTTGTGGAAGAGTTGGGGTAATGATTGAGGGAGCAAAAAGAGGGCAGGGACCCCACAAAAAGACCAACAGAGTCAACGAAGTTGGACCTTGGGGGTTCCCAGAGACTCAAGCACCAACCAAAGAACACACAAGAGTTGGACCTACCCCCTCCTCCCTCCAACCCTGTACATTTCGGTCTTCCTGTAGGTCCCCCAAACACTGGATCGGGGGCTGCCCCTGTCTTTGTTGCCTGCCTGTGGATATCGTTACTCTAGCTGGGCTGCTTTGTCTGGCCTCAGTGGGAGAGTATGTGCCTGGTCTTGCAGTGACTTGAGATATTGGTACCCAGGGGGTGCTTCTCCTTCTCATAGAAGGGAGGAAGGAAAAGGGAGGGGCTGTGTGAGGGGGCACTGGGAGTAAGAAAGGGTGCAAGTGGGATGTAATGTAAAGTGAACAAGTAAAGTAATGGAAAAATTCAGACATGAACGTTGACAGCAGCATTACTCATGAGGCTCAAACATGGATACCAGCCTATGTTTAATAACTAATGAGTGCATCAGTCAAATATGGCGTATACAATGGAAAATAATTAGGTCACCAAAGAAAACAGCAGAATAATGAAGCCCTAATAGTGGCTATAATGTAGATGAACCTGAAAAAAACCACTAAATTGTGCACTTTAAAATGGAAAATGTAATATATGTGAATTGCATCTCAACTAAAGTCACATAGTGAGGAGTAGTTACTTCAGGGGGTCATTGGAAAGAAGATTAATTATTAATCATTAATACTCTTAAGAGAAGTTTAGAACCTAAAATATGTTTTCAGGGGTGCAAAGTGAAAAATAAAAATAGATACAAAATGTCACAAATCAAATTAACCGTCCAGTAAAGGCAAACCTGTGGAGGCAGAGTATAATTAATGATTGGCAGGTATTCCGAAGAGAAATGAAGGGATGACTGCTAATGAATACATTTCCTTTTACATGGGGAGGCTTTTATCTAGATTATGTGGCAATGGCTGCAATAACTGTGAGTATGCTAAAACAAACCACTAAATTATACACTTTAAAATGGAAAATTTAATCTTTGTGAATTGCATCTCAATTAAAGTCACATACCAAAGAGCAGTTATTTCAGTGGTCCAATGAAAAGAGGATGATTAATTATTAATAAATTTAAGAGGCATTTAGAGACTTCTAGAAATGCGTGAAACCTGAAATAGCTTTTCATGGGTGCCCTGGGCTTATGTATGAGGAGGAAAAGTATTTCAGTGTGAGAAAGATGACAAAGTGAGTGCGATCACAGATCCTATCATATAGAGGACCACCTAAGCTGAAATTGCCAATGAACTTTCACTCTCCAATGCTTACAAGCACAATTGTCTGCCTCTACTTCATGTTGAATTCACACCTAAAGAGCAAGCAACCAAACTGCAAATCATCCCAGATTCCATTAAGTACTAATAACAACTTGCCATTTTCTCCTTAAAGTAACAGTTTTCTGATTTCCATCCCACCAGACTGAACTGAAAAGAAATCCCACAGAGCCCATGGATTCATCCAGAGACTTGATCTCTGCTGTAAATTCAGCAAGGGTTGCTTATCTGAGGACCATGAAGTATTTTATTTGATGCTATGAATTTCAAAAAGGGAGTCACCTATGAATCTAGAAGAATATGGAATAAACGTAGGTGCTTCCAGTCGTATCTTTTCTGGAAATCATTAGTGACATTTCTCACGATAAGGTTTCCATAGCATACTATGAGGGGTTATATATCATATCTCTATTTGGAGCCAGCTCCATTCAGGAGAAGGTTTCATGGTGTCGCACATCAGACTGTGATTTTAAAATAATGTTATCAGCACATTCATTAGCATTCAAAGAGCACTCTGCTTGGCTCTGGTGGTAAAATCTGAGGAAAAGCTAGCTGTGGTAAATATTTTTGAAGGAATTATTCCTGATACACAGTGCTAAGGAAAGAAAAGGAAAGAATGGTCTTCCTGGAATTAGAAGGACATCTTAAGAATGAGTAATCCATCCATTCACCACCCAATAACCAAATTCCCTGTAATGCTCCTCATCAGGATTTTAACACAGCTTCATGCCCAAGCAACTCATGACTGGACAATTTTTTATCTCAAAAGTCCTTATGCTTTGGCCAAAACCACAAATAAAAATAGATATCATAAACCCTTAAAAATGCATACTATCAAGAGCATGCTTCTCACCCCAATACTATAAACATCTGAGGCTGGATAACTTCCTGCTAAAGGGGATATCTTGTGAACTGTAGGATGTGTAATAACATTCCTGGCTTTTATCCACTAGATACCACTAGCAATGCATTTCAGTTCTGTCAAGCAAAACTATCTCTAGATAGTTCCCAATGTCCTTGGGGAACGTATATGGGGGGGGGTGTAAAATAACCTCCAGTAGAGGCATAAAATATTAAGAGCAACAAAAAGAAGTGTGTCACTTAATCATAAATTGTTACAAATGTACTTTTCATCCCCCAATAACAAGTTTATTGTCATTACCTAAATTTATAAAATGTTTGTCAGCTTGAATGAAAATATGGCAGTACCTATTTCCTATTTTAGAATGAGAATAATTAAGTTAAACAGTTATAGCATTATATATATATGAAATATATATATATGTATATATATATATAATTGAAAGACATCTGATAACTTGTTAAAGTTTAAAACAGTGTAATGTTGTTTAGTCAGGCTTTCCTCTGTTGCAAGCACTTTATCTACACTGCCCTACTTCATTTTGACCTCAGCTCAGAAGAGAGGTTTACTGATGTGATCGTGAGTTGATAACACTAGGGTTCACAAAGAACTGGTTGAAAGTTTCTCTGTTAATCAGTGGCCAAGTCCACAGATCCTGCCCAATTACAAAAGCAAAGGAACAGTGCCTTGAGATTTAGGATTTGTTCACCAAACCCTTGGCCAAAAGAGTATAGTATACACAGTCCATGTCTGTGGCATTTTAAAGAATTATAAATATGAATGAGAACAACTCAAATACACATGAATTTTTTCCATCCATTTTGGATCCACCTTCATTGGATATTTTCAAAATAAGAAAGACTGAATGAGTCACTCCTTGAGCCCCATGCCTAACTTGAGCAAAATTCTGCATCACGGGCTAATTCATAAAGTACAAGATTGCACTGTGCTTCGCATGCAGAACAGCATAGTAGCTTGTGTTGACAAGATTTGTCATGAAAGAGTCAGTTTTCTTCAAGGCTATAAGTTTGATTGTAGAGAGAAATCTATAAACCTTTACTTCTTGCAGCTGAGCAAGGGACCGTGCTGACAGCATCAAAGCATGTTTGCAATGCAACAGACTTTGCATAGAAGCAAGAAGAACCTTACCCCTAAATCCACAAGAACGACATTTGAAATTCCTACTCCACATTTCTCTTCCACTTCTTTCTTCGCCGAGCCTGTTACATAAAGGTTTAGGTGTTCTGGGGAATAATTGGGCATCAAGTATGGCAGGGTGTGGGAGGATACTTAGTTACCTCCATTATTACACACTTTATTTAGGAGGTGGGCAATTCCTATTTATATCACCTCAGATGAAGATACACCCCAGCAATTTGGGAGGGGGAGAGCACCAAAACAAGTGGATAATTTCACTTGAACACCTTGTACCAAGTACAAATCTGATTCGTATCTTCATGCTCTTATAAAGGAACAGATAGCATTGCAAACAATGGTCTGTGTTGGCTGCTAAGTTTGGGACAGGCAATGGGTTAAAATTTAAAGCTGAGTAGAACATCTTGACAGAAAAGATCAAGTGAATTATATCATGCAATGTGAACACATGGCTCCACATTTACCCACGTATGAAAATGTGGCAGCATATTTCAGAAGGAGTCAAAAAAGCAGGGCTGATGGGATCATATAGACAGGTAACCATTTCATTAACTGACTTGAAAACTCCCCCAATATGTAAAATACGATGTTTGTTTTATTTATAATTCACTTCTCTCTAGTCTTGGTGTCAAATATCACATGACTTTTGAGTTCCAGACATGTAACTAGTTGAAATTGATACATACTATAAAGGCAAAATACACACTTGTACTTCCAATACTTGATAAACAAGAAATATATGTAATGCATCATATAAATTTTCTAATGCTTGCATTAAAAGTAATATTTCAGATAGATCAGGTAAAATAAAACACATTTCTTTTTACCATTTTAATATTATTTAAACATGACTATTAGAACATTTTAAATGCTATATGTGGTCCAGTTTACATGTCTACTGGATAGCACTACTCTGGAGACTAAAAGCCACTTTAAGACATGATTTATGTGGAACTTGGAGGCATTTCCATGCAAAAGTGTTGCTTGATTGAATTTGGCTCCTGAACTACAAATGTTAACTTCAACATACTTGAAAATTAAAACTTCATTCACTGACATCGTGGCAAAATCTGTTAGATAAACAAATCTTTTATGCTTCTGAGACATGAAAAGGCAACTATGTTTTCTCCCTCCACTGATTTACTTAAACCGTGTTAACCTCAAGATGAAACAGACTATAATATTGAAATGGATGCATAATTAGGTGCTGATGTCTAAAATCCTGTAATGACTTAAAGAGGCACATGAATGGAGAAAGGCCAGGACTGCACATGATGGGAGGGAATAGGAAATCTTACCTATAAAAACACACACATTACCAACACCTAAGTTCAACCACTCAGTGTTTTCCTGATGCTCTAATTTGTTTTCTTGTTTTTATATTTCTTCTCCACCTTCACTACTGTCACCTGGCGATTCACATATTCACCTTGGCGGTCACAAGGCTAAAGATATCCTTCCCATCACCCTGCGAAGTGGTCTACAGTCTTTGTATCACCAAATGCTAATTCACCATGAACCTTACTGATGAAATCCATTCCAAATTTTTACTGAAAATATGTCATGGTAGTTAACAACCTTCAGTTTTACATTAAGGCCAGCCTTGCATAGAGCTTTAAAATTCGACTCTACCTGTTACTATTAAGACATAAAGTCCATGATGAGAATGATGACACTAATGAAAACTATTGAAGTCAACCTTCAGTCTTCATATTGGAATATATAAGGTAAAAGTTTAAAATCAAAAGCTGTTACCGGCTATAAAAAAGACAAACAAATTAAAATAAAACAAGAAAGTATAAAGTTACTCTTTTCCATTGTCTTTGCTTAATCCATCTAGAAATTAGTCCATGTCCTTAGAACTCAAAGGAAGTAAGAATCTCTGCCAATAGAGACCAAGTTTTCTTTTCACTTCATAAGTTTTGTGGCCCCCTAAGCCTCATCTTAAGAAGTGTTGTGTTTGTGGGTGGTTATGGACTTTTTATGATCTAGAGCTCAAAGAAAATGAGGTCAAAGAATACTGCTGTGGGTAACCACAGGAATAAAAAATGTCTACAAAAATATTAAAAAGAAAGAGCAGGTCATACTTCTTAAGGCAAGCCCAGAACAGTAAATCCTCAGCCATTTGGGAATGAGTCACTCTAGATAAGCACACATCCTGCTCAGCCCAGGGTTAATACTCTAACCATCTTCCATAAGAGTTTTCATTTTTTAACAGAGACCCATCCATGGCTTTTTGAAAGCACTAAACCAGTTAGTCTTATAGTTGTAATTAATGTTGAAATGCAGATCATATGAATGGTAGAGTGAGTTTTAAAAGCATTACCACATGAAGTGATTATGTCTCCACGCAACAACACTGACTATTCATTAGCACTGATATGCCTTGGTGTGCGATGGTCTAGATGTAAGGAATCTCTAGCTACCTCTCCAGAAAAGGTTAAAAGAGTTCCTGTTGTCAGTGTTCTTCTCTCATGTTAACATTATGGGGAGATCGCTATTCCTCTGTAGACTTTAACTTCAACATGGGTTCCTTTCCTAGAGTCCCAAAATACCTAAATGCTGTATTCACCACCACTCTGCTCTTTTGTGCTTTGGACACATGTTCTCCTTCTCAAAAAGAGCTCATGGATCTACCACCTCTAAGATATATACAACTGTGATGAAAGTCCTGGATGAAATGCATAGCTTGACCTTATTCGATATCTAAGGAGAATTCCCCTTCCCTTCAATAAAGAAACATGGCCATTCCTATTGATTATAATCTGGGCCTCCCTCTATTGGTCTCCTCACATATCCTCTGTTTGCTTTGCTTGGAGGTTTCTCAGAATCCCGTTAGGGTATAGGAGGGAAAATGATTCCAATCTATGGTGTAGATTGTCTATAGATAGAAAATCTATAGATCATCTATGAGTCTACCATTATTATAATTCTCACAAAAGTACAAACAATGCTTTTAAATTTGAACTGCTGAATCACCAACACAGAAATCAGAAACCTTTTGTTGCTATTCTAAGCACTGAACCATTGTGCAATCAAATTCTAGTCAAATAAAAATGTCTCCTTCTCTATCATTAACAATTAAACTTAAGTCATACCAAAAAATAAAGTTAGTCATTTCTCCTTGGGAAGATGACAAAAAGAAAAAAAAAACAACTTAATACACTGGCCTTAGGAAAGTTGCTTAGCCTCTATGAGACTCAGTTTCCTCAACAGGAAAATAACATGATTGGATTCACTAGAAAATTGCTGTAAGACTTAGTTAGTATGCGTGCAAGGCATTGAATGAAATGTTTGATATAGACTGAGTCTAGGGATGGTGAGAATGAGATTCCTTTTACCAGAATTTCTGATATTCTGGCAACAGAAAACTATATTGAGCTTTGTCTAGGTAAAGCAATCTTTGAATAATTGAAAGCATTCAAGAATTTATTTTTCAAGATATTGATCTTTTTCCTCTTTTTGAAGTTCATAGTACGTTTTTTGCCTAAAGCAGTATGACTGAGCTTGCTGCAAACACACACACATGCACGCGAGAGAGAGAGAGAGAGAGAGAGAGAGAGATACAGAGACAGAGAGAGAGAGATACAGAGACAGAGACAGAGAGACAGAGAGACAGAGACAGAGAGGATGAGAGAGAGAGTAGTCCTGAAAACCACCACTACCAGGACTAAAATCACCACAGCAGCCACCATGACTACTAGCTAGTTAAATAGATCACAGTATATTTGCTTACAAATGCACATGCAAAATGCATCCTTACTTCCCATGGTTGGCAGTTATGATTGTTCCCAGCATGCTAGCCCTGATTAATGTGTGGGGTATGTGGATTCAGGGGCCTTAAAATATGTCTCAGACTCTAGCAAAAGGCTAGACTATACTCACTTAAACAACCATTGCTCATTCTGTTTTGGTTTCCCAGGACATAAAATAAACTGGCTGTCAAATCCATATTCTAAGTAAACCAAAAAGTGTTTTAGGCACATATATGGCAAAGCATCACATAACAGGATAACTAGGAAGCTTTTGTTTCACAAGTAATTGTACCTAAGAAGACCTTACATAAAAGAGACCATTTAATCCTATTATTGTTGACTTTATTTTTATAAAAAATGTAAAATATGTGATAATATTTTACAATAATTATATTGATACATAATTCACCTATATAAAACTCACACATTTCGCATGTCAGTTCACTGGTTGCTTATATATTCAGCATTGTACAACCCTCACAACAACCAATTTCTGAATATATTTTTCACCGTAAAAAAACTCTAATAAATAAAATCCATTTGTTAACACTTATTTTTTTCTCCTACCTCACACTTAGACCGAGCCCTGTGGAAGCACCTTATACCAGTTTGTCTGCTCTGGATATGCTCTCAAAACAGAATGTTGTATCATGTGACAATTCCTATTGGTCTTCTTTACTTAGCATAGTATTTCCAAGGCTAATCCAAGTTGTAGAATATATTGGTACTTCAATTCAGTTATTGATAAATAATGTTCTCCTTTTAGGGTTAGACCATACATTTTTTTTTATTAACTTGAGTATTTCTTACATACATTTCGAGTGTTATTCCCTTTCCCGGTTTCCGGGCAAAAATCACCCTCCCCCCTCCCCCCTCCCCTTCCTTATGGGTGTTCCCCTCCCAACCCTCCACCCATTGCCGCCCTCCCGCCAACAGTCTAGTTCACTGGGGGTTCAGTCTTAGCAGGACCCAGGGCTTCCCCTTCCACTGGTGCTCTTACTAGGATATTCATTGCTACCTATGAGGTCAGAGTCCAGGATCAGTCCATGTATAGTCTTTGGGTAGTGGCTTAGTCCCTGGAAGCTCTGGTTGCTTGGCATTGTTGTACATATGGGGTCTCGAGCCCCTTCAAGCTCTTCTAGTTCTTTCTCTGATTCCTTCAACGGGGGTTCTATTCTCAGTTCAGTGGTTTGCTGCTGGCATTCGCCTCTGTATTTGCTGTATTCTGGCTGTTAGACCATACATTTTTATTTATGGATTGGTGGAGACTTAGGCTGTTTTCATTTTTTACTACTATGAGTGATGTATGTATATTTGTGTACATATTTCTCTTGCGCATGTCCCTAGGACATACACAATCTCATATAGTAACTCTATATTTAAGTTATTGTCAAACTCAGAGACTATTTTCCAAACTGTCTGCCTCATTTAAATTCCCAGCAACAGCTTAGGAGAGTTCTACTTTCTTCACATCCTAGCCACCACTTTGTAATATAGTTTACATTGTCACAAGCCTAGTAGTTATAAACTAGTATTTCTTGTGATTTTCATTTATATTTCCCCAACAAATAATGATTTGATTTTGTGCATTTTGACATGGCCTCTTGGTGATTTGTATGTTTGTGTGAACTTATTTGACCATTTTAGAAGTGAATATGAAGGACCTATTATGAAAATCAACTGAGTTACCAAGGAATCAGTTATAGAAATGACATTCTACAGCTCAATAATTTTGTTGTTCTGCTAACACAATGAACACCCTAAAGGATGTTAGAATAGTTTTAATCTCGAGAGTGAACTTTGTGAGCTATCAACTTCTTAACTGAAATATGACAGAATTATATTCAAGAAAACACTGAAAATAGAACTGTAAGCTGTGTGTTCATTGGTCAAAGTTCTTATCCCTGACATCTGAATCAAAAATTAAGAACTCATCCTGGTAGCCTATTAAGCAGCAAATGATGTGTGCACGTTTGTAGGTGGCTGGGGTCAGGGAAAACAGAATAGTTTAATAACAAAAGAGGCAACTAAGTTCTCAAAGCATGATATGTGATAAATATTGGTGTAGGAACTACGTAACTTTCAGCTATCAATTCTCTTCATAGTTCTGCAAGGTTCTTTTTAATTACTGTTCTTGACAAAAGTGTGTTTTTCTGTAACAGAGAAAAGAAACAAAGTGCTTTCTACAACCATAATCACCTCCCATTATATTTATCCACAATAGAGATTTCTTAAGTATAAAACTTCACCCCAAAATTATAGAACCATCTCTAACATTGGCTAATTGTCCCAAGGATGGGTCATACGTAATCCAACAGTCCCCATGCAACAGGCTTGCTGTTGTTCAAATTGAAATAATAGTATTCTCTTGTGGATACTTAAGTGACAGATATAACAATTGCTAACTTAGACTCTGTTGCTTGCCGTTGGATCCCATTCCCAAGCTGGGATGCATGTCTTGCCTCAGTAGGAGGGTGAGACTTAATGTGTCAGGACAGGTTGGTTAGGGGTGGGAAAGTCTACTTCTCTGAGAGAGAGGGGGATGTTAGAAGGGGTTCAAGAGTAAGACTGGGGAGAGAGGAGGGA